>NW_005871306.1:56158-162710 GCF_000147115.1 Myotis lucifugus
TCAGGATTTTAAAAAGATTCCCAGGTGATTCTAATGTGCAGCCAAGGTTGAGAACCACTGCTCTAGGGAATCTAGGGATGGGGGCTGGTTGCCTGGGGAACCAACCCCATTAACTTCCTACTCTCCCATCTCTCCCATCCCCCACCCCCTGCTCCTGGAAGGGAAGAAGGGCTGACTATTGAGTTCAATCACCAATGGCCAGTGATTTAATGAACCAAACCTCCACAAAAGCCTGGGGGAGGGTGGGCTTCAGAGAGCTTCCGGGTTGCTGATCATGTGGAGATTCGTGGAGAACAGGAAGCTCTGTGGCCCTTCCCACACTCCTTGCCCTAGGCACCCCTGCCCTCTGGCTGTTCCTCAGTTGTACCCTTTTATAATAAACTAGAGGCCCAGTGCATGAAAATCATACACTCAGGAGGGTCCCTCAGCCCGGCCTGCATCCTCTCTCAGTCCAGTAGCCCTTGGGGGATGTCCGACTGACGGCTTAGGCCCTGCAAGGAGCAGACCTAAGCCGTCAGTCGGACATCCTTAGTGCTGCCGCAGAGGTGAAAGAGGCTCCCACAACCGCCTCTGTGCTTGCCAGCCGTGAGCCCGGCTTCTGGCTGCGTGGCACTCCCCCTGTGGGAGCACACTGACCACCACGGGGCAGCTCCTGCATTGAGTGTCTGCCCCCTGGTGGTCAGTGCACATCATTCATAGCAACAGATTGTTCCGCCATTCGGTTGATTTGCATATTAGCCTTTTATTATATAGGATTGGTAATCTAGAAAGTAAGATGTTTCTCTGGGTTCTGTGTGACACTCTAGCAAATTAATCAAACCCAGTGAGGGGTAATGGAACCTCTAGTCACTGGGTATCCTCAGAACCACAGGTGACAACCTGGGCCTGCTGTGGGCTTCTGAAGTTGGGGTGGGAGGATGGTCTTGTAGGACTGAGCCCTTGGCCTGTGGGATCTGCTGCTTTCTGCCGGCTGTGTCAGAGCTGAGCGGAGTTGGACACCCAGCTGGTGTTGGGGACTTGTGAGGTGTTGGGAAAACACACACATCAGAACATGTGACCAAGTCCTGTTCTGTAAGACGCACAGGGGATCTGCAGCTTCTGAGAAAGATGTCCCACCCCCAAAGGGAGAGGCATGTAGGAAGGAAGCCTGTCCCCACTCCATTCCCAGCTTCATCCTCAACGCTGTGGGCATTGGGAGGAATTGATGACTCTAGCTTCAAGGACAGCACTATCAGGAACGGCTCACTCCTTTCTCCTTTTTCTCTTGGCCCTGATTTAGAAAGAAACATTTTTTTTTCATGTTAACTTTTTAAATTTAGTTTTAATTTGTGTCTACGTTATAAAGGCACATTGTTTCCAGGGTTACATAATTCTATAAGGCTTGTTATGAACAAGAGTGATCTCTTTACCCCTATTCCCTGGGCCCCAGAGGAATTGTGTTTAGATAAATATTCACTGTTTACATTGTGTGAATCCTAGTTGCAGCTGACCCCCAGTATATTCTGGCTACTTTTCCTAATCTGCACAACTCTTTGTTTTCATGAGAGTTTAAAAAAAATCTCCTTTTCTGTTTGCTTCCTTTCCTGTGTACTAATTCCTCTGAATGAGTCACCACCAGTTGCTGGAATTTCCTCTCAATGCATTCGAACACACGATGGTTCTGTGGATTCCATCCTTTGAAGAAGATTCTTCAAGTTGGATCGGGCAGCTGAGCAGCTATTGTCTTGGGATGTTGTCTTTACCATGGTCCTGGGATTTCTCACGTTTCCCCTCAGGACAGAACACCTGGCTTTGCAAATCTTTTACCTTCCCCTGCTTGGTTCAGTGCCTTTCTTTTGGTGTTCTCTAGTCCCCTGATAAAGGACAAGGGGGTACATTGTAAGAGGTAACATGTATATCCTCATACTTTATTGATGGTTTGTGTTTAACATTCTAGGCTTGGTAGAATATTACACTGAGCCGTGGGAAGGAAAGAACTCCTGATACATGTAAAAACTTGAATGAATATTTAAGACATTATGTTGAGTGAGAGAAGCCAGTCTCAAAAGGTTACCTACTGTCTGATGATTCCATTTATGTGACATTCTTTAAAGGGCAATACAGTGGTGACAGAGAACTGATCCGTGGTCACCAGCTTTAAGGGGGAGAGGAGGGTTTGACTACAAAGGGGCAACACGAGGGGATATTGGGGTGATGGAAATGTTCTGTATGCTGACTGTGATGATGATTACCCAAATCTGTACATGAGTTAAAATTCACAGAACTGTACACTGACAGGAAAAACCTCACTATATTATTAAAGAAAAACACTCTAAGTTAAAATTATAGTTGATTCAGGGGACATCTGTAATAGTGTCAACAACCCTATATAATAAAAGCCTAATATGCTAAGTGTCTGGTCATCTGGTCGGCCATTCAACCAATCAAAGTGTAATATGCTGATGATATGCTAAGGCCACTCAACTGCTCGCTATGAAGTGCACTGACCACCAGGGGGCAGATGCTCCAACTGGTAGGTTAGCTTGCTGCTGGGGTCTGGCCGATGGGGACTGAGTAAGATGGCCGGACATGCCCTGGAGCCCTCCCACAGTCCCTCCCCGGCTGGCCAACCTCCCATGTCCCTCCCCGGCCCCGATCTTGCACCAGTGGGGTCCCTCGGCCTGGCCTATGCCCTCTCGCAATCTGGGACACTTCGGGGGATGTCGGAGAGCCGGTTTCTGCCTGATCCTGCAGGCCAGGCAGAGGGACCCCACTGGTGCACGAATTCATGCACGGGGCCTCTACTAAAAAAAAAATGAAATTATGCTTGACTATTGTTATTCCCAGTCGTTGTGTTCTGTAGTCACATGACTGCCAAATGAGGGAACTCCGAGCCCCCTTCTGCAGGAAATCCAGGGTTGGGTTCCTCCCAGCTGCTGTCATGACATTTTCACCAACCACCGCCAACCTTATTTTGTGTGTGTTTCTGTTTAAAGACGCCTTACTTAACAGCTATTGCCGATGCATTAGCGTGGAACTCTCTGCCAACAGCGCCGTTACTTATGCCTAACCGACCAGTGTTCCCTGTAAGCTCAGCCCAGCCTCTTGCTCTTAGGAGCACTAGACAGCACTGTGCGTGGGAACCATATTAAACAGTTGGAAACCACTCACAAAAATCAGGGGAAAATGCGGAGAATGTGGCACTAAATAGACAGTGAGGCGGACACTTGCTTTGCAGATGAGAGCTGAAAGGGGCGGGCCGCCTTGGTTGACCTCGCTGACCTCAGCTGGGAATGTTGTATTGCTCACGTTTCCTGCCACTCTGCACCTGTCCCCGAATGAGCAGGGGAGCATCGCAAGCATTGGCTTCAGTGTTAAAAATAAATGTTAGCGAGCAGGTAAATCACAAATACTGAGCTCGTGAGTACAGAATCCACTGTCCCCGTCCCTCAGAAATTTGAAGGTGTTATTCCGTTGTCCTTGAGGTTCCGATGTTGCTGATGATGTAAGTCCAATGCCATTTTGATTGTTGTACTTTTAGATGAAAATTGTGTGGATTTTTTTCCCATCAGCGTTTAGCTACTTTCCTTTGTCCTTTAGTAGCCTAAAATATTTAAAAAATGTTTATATTGATTTGAGAGAGAGAGAGAGAGAGAGAGAGAGAGAAAGAGAGAGAGAAAGGAGAGGAGAGGGGAGAGAGAGAGAGAGAGAGAAGCATCTATCATCTGCCTCCTGCACACCCCCCACTGGGGATTGAGCCTGAAACCAGGGCATGTGCCCCTGACTGGGAATAGAACCTGCGACCTTTTGGTGCACGGGATGACGCTCAACTGAGCCACACTGCCCAGGCCACCTAAAATGTAATGGTAATATTTATTGTCTGGGTCTATTTCCACCCATTGCACGGGATGCTCAGGGGATTCCTAGCTCTTATCACTGATGCCCTCTGTATAAGTCCTGTGGCATCTGAATGATTTTTTTCTTTCTGTTTTCTCTGTTTGCTTCCGAGGACTCCTGGTGTTTGGAATGGGAACTGGTCCTTTCCTTTTCCTACTTAGCATTCCCTCCAGTTCCATGTCTTGGTCTTTTTTCTCTACTTTCTGGGATATTTATTCAAAAGTATCTTTCTAGCTTTCTACTTAGTTTCATATTCCTGCTCTCATGTTTTTAATTTCTCAGAACTCTTTGCTCTTATCTGATTTTTTAAGAATGGCACCTGCTTCTCATCTGTAGGCACATTATTTCCTCTTGTCTGACCATGTCAGTGCTTTGGGGAAGGGCCCCCCGCCCCCCGCCCCGCACAGCTTTGGTTTCCTCCCTGTAGCCTGCCCCTTTTCCATTAGGTTGTCTGGCCTTTGTCTTCCCGGTTTCCTCGAAGGCCTGTGCTCTTGGCTCTCCAATCTTGCTCTAGAACAGCGGTTCTCAACCTGTGGGTCCGCCAAACTGTGGGTCGCGACCCCTTTGGGAGTCGAACGACCCTTTCACAGGGGTCGCCTAAGACCATCGGAAAACACACATATAATTACATATTGTTTTTGTGATTAATCACTATGCTTTAATTATGTTGAATTTGTAACAATGAAATTGGGGGTCACCACAACATGAGGAACTGTATTAAAGGGTCGCGGCAGTAGGAAGGTTGAGAACCACTGCAAGAGGCACTAAAGAGCTGATTGGCAGCTCTGAGAGCATGGGGTGGGGGTGGGTGACTTGAAAAACTTGAGCATCTGGGCTGTGTGACTGCCCAGACCCCTAACTTCCTACACCCGCATGGCAGTATACTTAGGTTTCCTTTTTCTACGCTGGGCAAATTTCTAGAATATTCTTGCCCACTCACCTGCCTAAAGGGCATCAGCCTTCTTGCTGGTGGTCTTGGGAGGTGTGTGGGGGGAGGAAGGTCAGGGCGGTCTCAGCAACCAGTATGTAACCCTGCCCCTGCCCCCTCCGATTTTGGTTTAGTCCCTGGGCCTGAAGCTCCCTGTCCAGGGTCCTTCTCTTCAATCCTCTCAACGGACCACAGACAGGGCCTTAGAGCAGGAAGTGGCTTGTTACCTGTTGGTTCTGGAGGTCTGATGTCCTAAGACCCAGGTGGTGTCAGAGCTGCTTCCTTCTGGAGCCAGGCTGGTTTCCTAGTCCCCAGTTTCCCTCCCCGCACAGGAGCGCCCTTCCCTCCAAGGCGCCCAGATCCTGGCTCCGGGCAATCACGGACGCGTTACCTTACTTCGCAGATGTGATAAGTGAAAGATAGTGAAATGGGGAGCTTTCCCCCCATTGTCTGGCTGGGTCCCATGTCATCACCAGGTCCTCATTAAAGGGAGGAAGGAGGACCAGAGTCAGAGGAGGTAAGAAGAGGCGGGGGAGAGAGAGAGATGGAAGATGGAGGAAGGAGCCAGGCAGCCTGCAGGAGCTGGAGGTGGGTCGCCCCTGGCCTCCAGGAGGAACGCAGCCCTGCCAACAGCTTCCCTCTAGGACTTCTACCCTGGAGAACTAGAGGGTAATAACCGACTACATTTATGGTAATTTGTTACAGCAGCAGGAGGAAACTAATACACCTCTTTGCACATCCACTTCCAGATTCCTGGTCTGTGACTGTGTCTGTTCTTTGACCTGGCTGTACCACCTCCACAAGCAACCAGACCTGGAATTTAGCCCAATGAGACTGAGTGCGGACTCCGGACCTCCAGGGATGTCAGATAATAAATTCGTTTCCAGCCATTAAGTTAGGGCCAATTTTGCTACAAGCAGCAGGAGGAAAGTTCTCTCTACTTGGGGACACAAAGAACATTCTAGTCCCAGTGCCCGAGATGAAAAGGTTGGTGTGGAGCTGTGCCTGAATAACTCACTAACTTAATAAATAACTCGACATGAAGCCCGCAGCCCGAATTAAAAAGTGAGCTTTCATTGTATCCGGATCATCTATATGGATTTTGAAATGTATTCAAGTCCCCAAACTCCTATTAATGTAACAGAAATTCAAGTAACAGTGTGAGCAACATGGATCTTGTTGGGTCAGCAATAATGTCTGCCCGTGGTACATGAAAGGTTCCCGGGCCTCCCGCCGTCACAGGAAACCAAGCCGGTGTTAATGAGGCCACGGCCAGGAGGTGTCAAAGGCAGGGGAAGCTCTGCAGCGGGAGCCGCAGACTTTAATCTCTCCTCCTACACCCCAAATGCGACCGGATGGCTGAAACATCACAACGGCCTTCCTTTTTGATTTTTACCAGAGATTTCACCATTCGCTTCATTTCTTTGTTGGCAGATATGTGACATATTTTTTTCCCCCCGAAAAACTTATTCAGCACTTCAAGGTGTCATTACTCTTTAGTCCTGTGTCTAGCATATTTGGCTCAAGTTTTTAAAAGGGGGGTGGGGCGGGGGGAGAGTTTTGGTCTGCGTGCTTGGCTGAGCAGGCTCAGAGAGAAATGGGAAAAGAAAAAAGCAACAGAATTGAACAAGAAGATTTCAAGCTCATTCCTGGCCTGCATCCCACTTATGTATTTTTTTTAATGGCCTCCTACCTGGGAAACGGCTCAAGAGACACGGGAAGAACTTAGATTAGGGCCCGGCTTTTGTTGTGGACACACCCAAAAATGATGTGTTACAGGTCTGAACCCTGATGCTTACATGAGTGTGACTTTATTTGGAAATAGGGTTTCTGCAGATGTAAATAAGAGCAGGGCCCTGGCCGGTTTGGCTCAGTGGATAGAGCATCGGCCTGCAGACTCAAGGGTCCCAGGTTTGATTCCGGTCAAGGGCATGTACCTTGGTTGTGGGCACATCCCCAGTAGGGGGTGTGCAGGAGGCAGCTGATCGATGTTTCTCTCTCATCGACGTTTCTAACTCTCTATCCCTCTCCCTTCCTCTCTGTAAAAAATCAATAAAATATATTTTTTTAAAAAGAGTGGGATGGGGCGGGGGGGGGGTGAAGATCAACCGAAGGACTTGTATGCATGCATTTAAGCATAGCCAATGGACATAAGACACTGGGGGGTAGGGGAGGCCAGGGGATTGTCAAGGGCGGGGAAAAAAAAAAGGAGACATATGTAATACTCTTTGTAATACTTTAAGCAATAAAAAAAAAAGAGTGGGATCATATGCGTGTAGGGTGCACCCTTCCTCCAACATGTCCGGTGTCCTTGTAAGAGGAGGAGAGATACAGACATGCACACAAGGGGAAGGCCCTGTGGAGACAGAGGCAGAGGTGGGAGTGATGCCGCCACCAGCCAAGGATCACCGAGGACGGTCAGCAGCACCAGGAGCTAAGCAGAGGCACGGGACAGGTTCCCTCTCCTGGAGCCTTCAGCGAGAACATGGCCCTGCCGACAGGTCGGTCTTGGGCTTCTAGCCCCAGAACTACGGGAGAATACGTCCTCTTGTTCTAAGTCACCCGGTGTGTGGCACTTGGTTACAGCAGCCTCGGGAAACTAACACAGCTCATCAGCCATGACCGGCTGGCATTTGGGGCTGGACCGTGCTTTGCTGTGGGCTGTCCTGTGCGCTGTAGGAGGTCTGGCAGCTTCCTTGGCCTCTGCCCATCGGATGCCAATAACACCTGCCCACTTGTGACACCCCCAGTGTCTCCAGACATTGTCAAGTCACCACTGCTTTATAGTTTAGGAAGCTCTGTCCCTTGAAGTTATGGGGGTGTAGCTAGAATCACTGATTATAAAACCAACTTGTTTGTTCTTTAGACCAATAACCATTTCTAGCTTCTGACGACTCTTTGTGAAGTGTCGCTTTCCTTAGCAACACCCTCCAGTTCTGTACTTTCCCCTGGCGTGTCTCCCCCTCCAGGCAACGGATGGGCTCGGGTTTTCTGTGCTTCTCTCCTTGGGCCACACAGAAGTCCCCTGGGGGTCGTACTTGAATGCTTAGAACAAGGCCCATCTCCATGTGGCTGCCCACTGCCTGCCTTGCACCGTCTCAGAGCAACAATTTGGTAAAAATGCAAATTTCTGGGACTAGAATATTGACTCCAAATAAGTGAGGAGGGACCCCAAAATGTGCATCTTCACCAGCCCATCCTGGTGAATCCAATGCATGCTAAGTTTGTGACATATTGGCTTAGAAAATGAAAAGCAATGTTATTTAAATGTGTGGTTACTGCTCTCTCCTCTCCTCTCCTCTCCTCTCCTCTCCTCTCCTCTCCTCTCCTCTCCTCTCCTCTCCTCTTCTTCTTCTTCTTCTTCTTCTTCTTCCTCGGGGCTCTCTCTCTCTCTCTCTCTCTCTCTCTCTCTCACACACACACACACACACACACACACACACACACACACACACACATCAAACTTCTGGGATACAATTATACTTTAAAGTCCTTTCAAGATTTATTTGGAGGGAGGCTAAAGATTGGGAGGGAGGAATACTGAGTGGAGCAGCAGTAAGACTCCATTTATTCCCTTGGAGATCCCATTGGCTACACATAGGAGAGAACTAGATAATGATGGCAGAAAAAGAGAGAGAGAGAAAGAAAGGAAAAGGGAAAGAGTCTCTCTCTCTCTCTCTCTCTCATATCTTTTCCCATAAGGACACTAATACCATTCATAAGGGCTCCACCCTCATAACCTAATTATCTCCCAAAGGCTCCACCTCCAAATAGCTTCACACTGGGATTAGGGTTTCAACATATTATTTTTTTTTTTGGGGGGGGGGTGGGGGTGGCTGGGACACAAACATTTAATCCATAAAAACTGTCTAGAACTGCTCTGTTCAAAATGGTAGCCACTGGACACATGTGCCATTGAGCCCTTGAAATGTGGTCAGTCCAAACGGAAATGTGCTGTGTGAAATAGACACTAGATTTTGAAGACTCAGTACCAAAGGGGGGGGGGAGAATATGAAAGATCTCTGTAGTCATTCTTAATATTGATTAGATATTGAAATGGTATATTGGACTATAATGGGTTAAACAAAATGTATAGTCAAAACTGTTTCACCTGTTTTTATTTTTGTAAAAATGTAGACATTAAAGTATTTCTTGTGGACGGACCTGGTTTATACCCTTGCACCCGCAGTCACTGGTTAAGGCCTTTCTAGCTCCCCCTGGAGCAGAAGTGGCTTCAGGAGCGAGGGAGGAAGGAAGAGCCCAGGTGCTTGGCTGGGGAATAGGAGCCCTGGGGGCCCACGCGCAGGGGAGGGGGAGGGATGCACAGGGCCACAGAGTGGCATCTGCCACAACCTATGGGATCCTTGTCCCATGACTCCGTGACATTTTCACTCACATGGGCTTCTTTTGAAAAAAAATTTCACCATAAGCGATAATGTTGTGGTATCTCGGGCTTGGTATGCTAGGAATATTTGTTTCTAGACACATTAAGATAAACACAACTGTTAAAATAGAATCATATTCCTCTCTTGTCCCACCAATGGTGCCTAATTTGGAACATTCTGGCAAAAACCACTGTTTGTTAATTTTCAGCGAAGGAATTCTGTTAAAAGAGTAGTCAGTCATTCTCTGGTAAGTAGAATTATAACATTCCTCCTCTGATTTTATGAAGCCATTTGAATTCTTCCAATGTGTTACTTTGACACTTAATGCAATGTTTATGCAACAATCATAAAAATTAATTGTCTTCCTTCTTGAAACTATTTAAAACCCTCGTCCTTGGCCTGCCTTATTGACATGTGAACGTTAAAGTATGACTCGGTGACAATAATAATTTTACAACAATGAATAAGTGTCAAATTAATTATGTTAAAACAGTAATTTGTCTGCTTCCTTTCTAATATGTATAATTATTAATTTGGGGGAAGTGTGCAGAAACTATTAAGCATATTGTCAGAGTGGAGGTTCCACCTCTGAACTGATGTTTACTTTTTCTTCTGAAATGTATTGTTCGGGGGTTTCCTTTTTGTTAGGATCTGTTACTTGGTGCTCGTAAGTTTTAGGGAAATTCCAGAAATGTCTTAGATTTCCAACCAGTGGTTAGGAGGTGTCAATGGCAATATTACCAGAACTTTCAGTTCATGCAAATTTTTTTTGGGGGGGGGGTAAGGGGAATAGGTGTTTTTTGGGGGGGTCATGATTAGAATTGGATTATCTTCTAATTTTGTTTGTTTGCCAGAATATCTATGCAGCTAAAAAGAAAAAGCACATATGATCCATTTCATTCTTGAAATATTAACTTAAATATATCTCCTCAGAAAATCCCAATTCAGACTTAACATTTTTGGGTCCTATTCTCTGCCATCATCTCAGATAGTATAAAGAGATGAATTCAACCTCTATTTTTTGGCCATTATACTGAGTTTCTCACTTTTACACAAATAATTTCTCATACGTATATTTCCCTGTGAAAGGGAGCCCTCAGTTTGTGGATGTACATCGGGGCTCTGGCAGGTGGAGGTGTAGCTCCCCACCTCCTCTCTACTGTAATGTGGCAGCATTCCCACAAATCATGGGGCGCCCGTGTAGCTTGGGAAGCACAGGCAGTGAGAGCTGTCCAGTGCGGCTGTTGGCGGGGTCTCAGGGCTTTCGCTAACCCGCCTCCCTTCGCAGGGCTCTGGTGGGTTTTAGCAAACCCCTCCTCTGTCTCCCGGGCTGGGACCTGCCCCTGAGTGCTGAGCTCTTTCTCCCTCTCTCTTCTTCTTCCTCGTCCTTGGCCTCCGTTTCCGCCCACATCTCTCTTTCTGGAAGGCAGGGTTGGAATGAGGGTGAGTCATTCAAGTGGAGGGGTGGATCTGTTCTTACTGACATTTTTGACATTTGTTCCTCATAGATTTTGTTGTTGCATGATTTTTGATTTTTGACATTATTGCATTCCAATATTATTTATTTGGGTTACTGAGCTTTTTGGTGTCCCTTAAAGTTCTGACTTGTCTCACCCTGGCCTGGCCCTGCTTCCAGCTCTTTCCTGAGAGTCTTGCCAGTCCCTGACAGTTACTGAATCCGGGTAATGAGTATTAGGGGCATCCAACTGTCTGTGTTGATCTGTATTGTCTGGAGCTTTGAATTAAAAAACACAACTTTACAAATACGATACAAATGCATACGCATGCAATCAAGAAAGATTTGTTGTATTGCTTTATATATGTTATATATAAATCTAAGTATTCATTACAGCATTTTTTTCTTATATTAAAATTTCTACATTTATAGCATTGTAAAATTTTGGAAAATATTTTTCTAAGTATAATGAAAAAGATTAAAGTTACCCTCATACGCCACCTTTCGGAGGATCACGGATAATATTTTACGTATTTGTATCCCATGTTTCCTGTGTGTCGCTCTGTGTGTGTTTGTGAGACAATGTCAATCGGAAAGGCCATTGCCATGGGATTCGGGACCGCAAAACTTGGGATCATATTTTATAATCTATATGCAATTGACCCCCCCATTTTTTGCTCCCTATATTATGTCCTTGAACATTCAGAAATAAATTCTTTTATGTTTAAGATGTTAGCTTTAGGAAATCCTGTTTGTTTGTGAATGTGCGCACCACGGTGTCATACCATAGGTATCTCGTTGTGTTATATATCTTTATGCAACAAGAGATCATGGCTATTTTCCGAGGTCAGTGATAGTCTCTGATCTTCAGTGGTTGCCTGTGTCCCGGCGAATGACGATCGGTGAGTGTGAGGCTGGAGAATGTAGGCTTGAGCATCTCGACTGCCTGGCCCAATCCCTGCTCTGCTTCTTACTAGCCATGGATCGTGGGCAAGGTATCGGAACCACTCCTGTCTCTATTCCGTTCCCTGTCAAGGTAGAAAGTAACATGTCACAGGGTTGCTATGAAGCATACATGAGCAGATGTCTGTTACGACCTTGGAAGAAAGCCTAGCAGATCATAAGTAATCAATAAAAGCGACATGTCATCAACAACAATGTAATCATTTAACCCTCTCTGACTAGATATTTAGGTTGTTTCCTGCTCTGCTTCTTAAGGTAGTGTTGTAAGCATCACCCTTTTCTTAGTTCAAGTCCTTAGAAGTGGAAATATTGGGTTCAAAAGTGCAAATGTTGCCTGGTTGGTGTGGCTCAGTGGTTGAGCATCGACCTATGAACCAGGAGGTCACGTTTTGATTCCCGATCAGGGCACATGCCCGGGTTGCAGGCTCCATCCCCAGTGTGGGGCATGCAAGAGGCAGCCGATTGATGATTCTCTTTCATTATTGATGTCTCTCTCTCTTTCTCCCTCTCCCTTTCTCTCTCTGAAATTAATAAAAACATATAAAAACATTGAATATGTTCGTAAAGCTCATGCTATACAATGCAGAAGTGCTCTCTAGAAAGGTTGAGCCAATTTCTGTTTCCACCATCAGCTGAAGTATTTTAAATATCCCTTTTGTCAAGTTAGATGAGCATTATTATTATTATTCATTTCTTCACCAGATATTTTCCTTTCCAAGTTCCTGATAGTCACACTTCTTTTGGCATTATCCCCCGATACCTCATGTAGATGACATTTTTAATTCTTAGCTGAACTGGTGTATAGACAAAGTGAGTATTGTTTGAAGCAGTCTGCAGTCTTTTGTTTGAAAAGAGAAACAGACACAGGTAAAGAGGGAATGTGCTTTCTCTTCATCCTGCTCAGCACAATAACCATTAACAGGTTGTATGGTATCCTTCCGGACCCTTTAAATGATCATTTGTAAATAAGTGATTTACAGTAAATAACACGCGAGTTATTAAAATGCAAGCAGTGTTCAAATATATCTATGAATACTTATTCATTTATAAATTATTCTTACTGAATGCAGAATGCTTTAGGCATTCAACACTATGTCACGCACAAACATTTACACTGTATATGCAGATCGGCTCAATTTTTCAAAATGGTTGCAAAGCATTCTCTAACAAAATTTATTAGCCATTCCCTATTGATGAGCCATTGTCTCCAATCTGTCAATGTTATAATTTGGTGCATCCAACATCTTCATACCTATATTTGTGTTTATTTGTATGTGGATAAATATCTTAATGTTCAGTTGTTGGGGTGATTCATTTAAAAATACGAATGCAGTCAGTAAACAAAGATAAAGTTAAGATTGGAGACAATACAGTTTTAATCTCTTTCCCCCATCGGTTGTCGGAGGTATTCTAGCATAAATAATAAATGAGCTTAATTAAAAACAAAAACGAACCACACAAAAGAACACTCCAGCCTAAAAATTCCAGTTTTAGAGTCTTATTTTAAAGGAGACAACGTAGAAATTCACAAACGTGGGTTTAAATGAGTGGAAAACACACCCGCCGGCCCCATTGTGTCCCGTTTTTCCTGCTTCTGCTGGGAACTTTAATTTTTAACTGTAACCTAAACCACCTTTAAAACAAATCACTTATTGCAAAGGTTTGCTCTGTCGTAATTGCCTGGTTATTTGGGTGATGGATACGTCATATCTGAAAACAAACTAGTTATGTTTTGAAATTTATTTCCACCTGCACTATCTAAACCGCCAAAGAGGCGCACACTGCATGGATAAATATGATAAAAAAGAAGATGGATTTAGAAGCACGGTGCTCAGGTTTAGTATTTAGTCATTTTTATTACATGGTTGGGCCCACAATGTAAAAGAAGCCCAGCCGAGGAGCTGTTAATGGGTGTGGGATTTTTGCCTGTTCCCTTGTCCTGGGAAGGAGGTAATTCTAGCCCAGACGCTCTCGAATGCTTTACAAGTAATAGAAACCAAGTGGGAAAAGCATGTTTTATATTTAAAGGCTGACATCCTCCGAGAAAAAAATTAAAGATTCAGAATCCTCGGCTGTGATTCAGGACCTAAACACTTCCTGCTGCTTTCAGAGTGTCCAGGAGGCCCATAACCGCGCCTGGGCGGGCGGCGCCGAGGGCTGCTGCTCACTTAAGCCAGTTTATCAAACTAACGAGCTCCAGAGTGGTGCTATTTCCAGGCTCAAGTCCACCAGGGAGGGACGGAGAGAAAACAAAACCAAAATTCAGACAGAAGAGTAATCCTAAGGGCCAGCCTGACAGCGATTTATGAACGCAGACACACCAATTCTTACCCAGAGTGATATCCTTTGTGGAGATTTCACTCTACAAATCTTACGCGGGCTCCTCCAGCCGGAGCGTTACAGATAAAGCACTGTGGTTTTTACACTGGGTGATGTTTATTGATCTAGACCTAACAGCAGTACCACTGTAGGGCTTTTCCCAAGAACATACTATTTGCAAATAATTGTGGGATTGGGAAGACTGTGTTTTCCTCTTGTTGGGTGCTTAGTGCTTCTTTGAAATCAACAGAAGGAGAAGGAAGTTTTAGAATTTATTTAGAGGACGTTGTTCTTTACGTTGGGATTCGAGCGAAGGTAAGGTTGGGAGAAGAGAGTGAGTTTCTGTGTAATTTGTGTCATCTCAACAACCATGGCATTGGAACATGAAATACGGCATCAATAGACAATGAGGAAAGAAAATGGAACTTGTATACAAATGTGTATTCCTGAAAGGCTTTTGTTACCTATTATTTTCTAGCCGTGGAGGCAAAAAGAAGGCACCTGTCGGATACACTTATACTGAGAGTAACATACCATATAACAGCGGTTCTCAACCTGTGGGTCGCGACCCCTTTGGCGGTCGAACGACCCTCTCACAGGGGTCGCCTAAGACCATCCTGCATATCAGATATTTACATTATGATTCATAACAGTAGCAACATTACAGTTATGAAGTAGGAATGAAAATAATTTTATGGTTGGGTCACAACATGAGGAACTGTATTTAAAGGGCCAGAAGGTTGAGAACCACTGCATATAATTTAAAATGCTAAGTCCATCTTGCAGGTTTGCCTCATGCCACGCCGAATCATTTTGAAATTCAACTTGTGTTTAAAGGGATTATTCAAATATTGTCAATCAAACATTAAAAACAATTTCTCAGAGGTGACTTCTTATCTCTTGGTTTCATGTTTACAGCATAGCCACATATCAATTTTCGAGTTGTAAAGTTGTTTTAGCTTTACGCATTTGGGTTCTTGGTCTTCTTTTTCATTTCTTTCTTCTTTCCCTTCCTTATGCTCTTTGGGGCATATTTCACATATATTTCAGATGAAGCATGACAAAATTTTAATTTGTCCTACACGTTTTTCTTATTTTATGGTAGAAAAACAATCTGCTAATATTTCTTAACTGTTATATTTGTGCCCAAGAGAAGAAATTTTTCCTGGAATGGCATTGAAAAAAGAAAAGAAAGAAAAGAAAAAGAAAGTATTATGGATATAACTCCTGCACTCTGAGTTACATTTTAAAAAACTTTAACACATTATTATTTACATGAGTGTTTGAAGTATTTTCTCTTGAGGAACTATGCTTTTTGCATAATGACCTACGTTTCAAGAGCAACATTTTTGTAAATGATGATGGTAAAATTTATGTTCTTGGACCTTCAGGCCATGATTTATTCTATTCTGAACCTAAACAAGAACATTCTTTCCCAACCGAATGGCCATCTATCCTGGCCACGTGATCTACTGTTTTTGCCTTAGAAAGGCATGATCGCCTGGTTCTGTTTTTGTTATCAGTAATTTCATACATGAGTCATGAGGCCCACGGATTTCCTCATGCTCAATGTACACGTATTTACTGACATTTTGACTGTCTATGGTTGGTGCTGTTGGGAGGAGACCTTGGATTTAGTATAAATTAACACTTACAGCCTAGGCTTGCAATTACTTACACACATGGTGGGGCAAAAGCAGGCTTGCAGTGGTTCGTATGGAAAATAATACAACAATTATGAATCATAACACAAGCATAAACTCTGTGTTTTGCGTGCTCACATCTGTAAACCTACTTTGCCCACTCTTTATTTTTTTACTATAACGCTGGAAATTAAGAGAAAGGAAAATCACTCTGGGGAAGCGAATGCTGCTCCCCCCTCCGCACCCCATCACTTGAAATGTGTAGAGCAGGGCTTCCTGCAAAGAACAGGAAGAAGGTGATATTACCACTAGTTTGCATCTTACATTGTAGTTAACAGTTACCTTCCCCTCCACGCCCAGCATGCCCCCCACCCCTCACCCTTCTAACAGGAGCTTGAGTTATTTTTCAGAAATTATCTTTCCCTCCATGAGCATCGTCAGTCAAAATGTTCTGACTTCCCACTGTAAAGGCCAGTGAGGTCCCTGCGGAAACTTCTTATTCCATTGCAGCCCAGGTGGGCAGTGACCCAAGGTCAGTGAATCAGCCTGTCTCGCCCTGGACTTGGAATTGTGAGTGAACTGAATTGGAGATGGAAAGATGGGCCAAGGGCAATGGCCCCTGAAGGACGTCCTACGCTAGGTCCCACCTTGTTCCTGATCTGTGTTCATGCCTGATTTTGCAGATTTCCCATAAATTCTGGAGGCTCCCTAATACCTTTCCAGGGGATTCCTTTCTTTTTTTTTTTTTTTTTTTTTTTTAATATTTTTTTATTTTTCGCTTAAAGTATTACAAAGGGTATTACATAAGTGTCCTTTTTTCCCCCCCGTCCTTGACACACCCCTACCCTCCCTTACCCCCCAGTGTCTTATGTCCATTAGTTATGCTTATATGCATGCATACAAGTCCTTCGGTTGATCTCTTACTCCCCTCCCTCCTGCCCCCCAACTCTCTCTGGCCTTCCCACTGCAGTTTGGCAATCAGTTTGAGGCAGCTCTGCCTCTGTATCTATTATTGTTCAAAAGTTTGTAATGGTCTTTATTATCCATGAATGAGTGAGATCATGTGGTATTTTTCCTTCATTGACTGGCTTGTTTCACTTAGCATAATGCTCTCCAGTTCCATAGGGGATTCCTTTCTTGCTTTTATTGGCCAGTACCATTTTCTGCGGCTTGTGGCCAAAGAACTCTGATAGTTTATGTTTTTTTTCTTTAAAAAATTTGTTTAAAAAATCCTATCCTGAGGATATGCTTTTATTTTTATTGATTTTAGAGAGAGAGGAAGAGGGAGAGAGAGAGAGAGAGAGAGAGAGAGAGAGAGATCAGTGTGAGAGATCTCCATCCCCTCCCATACATGCCCTGACCAGGAATTGAACCCACAATGTTTTGGTGTACAGAATGATGTTCCAACCAACTGAGCCACCTGGCTGGGGCAAATATATGTTTCTTATTAACCATACTAGGGGCCCAGTGCACAAATTTGTGCACCTTGAAAGAAACTGTGGGCCATGAGCTTGTGGTGGGCACAGGGGCAGGTCTCGGCCCATCCTCTGCGCCCCTGCCTCGCCCCTCCCCCTCCCACTGCAGCCCCTAGTCCCCTGTCTGCTGGCAGCCCCGCTCCCGCCACCGCCACTCCCATGCACTGACGGTGCTGGCCCTGCTTGCCCTGCTGATGGCACGGAGCTATTGGGGCCAGCACCAGCAGCGGGTACGAGTGGGGCCAGTGCTGTCAGCAGGTGCGAGCGGCAGCTGCTGCCCCAATCGCCCATCAGGAGCTGGGGGAGGTGGAGAAGCCCTCAGGGATGATTGGGGCCAGCAGCCGCTGCTCGTACTTGCTGACTGTGCTGAGTGATCAGGACCTGTGCTGGGCGCTGGCAGCGGGTGCGAGCGCTGGGCGGGACCATGGCGCATGGGAGCAAAGAATTTTCAGTAACCACCAGAGGCTTGGCCAATGACAGCGATCAGCGCCCTGCCTTGGTCTGGCACCCCCGCTCACCTGCTCCACCATCCTGCTGCGGCCGATGCCCACCATGATCCGCGCTCTGCCACCTGCTGCCGACACCCACCATGTTCTGCGTGCACCCCCTGCTGGTCAGTGCATGTCATAGCGACCAGTTGTTCGGTTGTTTGGTTGTTCCGCCGTTTGGTCTATTTGCATATTAGGGTTTTATATATAGAGATGGGAGTGGTGAGCAGGTATCACCATCCCCATTCTACAGACTGGGAACTGTGGGTTCAGAGAGGCCAAAGGACTTACCCAAAGTCTCACAGTGACTAAGTGACAGACGGTGATTTGTTCCCACCGTTTTGGTCTCTGTTTCAGAGGTATGTCTTCAAAGGTTATTTTCATTTATTTTGGTGGCAGAGCCTGGCTTAAATACCAAACAGCCCTGTGTTTGCGTCTTGGGCAATGGCTGCAACTCTCTGAGCTTTATTCCCTCACCTATGAATGAGGATGTTAATAATATTTACTCCAAGGACTGGTGTAAAGACCATGTAAGAGAATAATCTCAAAAGCACTTAGCCCACTGCTTGGCATGCAACCAGTGCTCAATAAATGTAATTCTGAAACGAGGAGTCATGACATGAGGTCCAGGATCTCTGGATGTTGTGTGGGGAAGAAAACTATAGTCTCAGCAGCAGAAAGTTGGTGAGATGGAGGAGACCCCTCAGAACAGCAGCCCTGGTTGGACCGAGCCAGGATCGTGATCAGGTTGCTGGGCTGTTCCCAGAGCAGCTGTCTGCCTCCCCTGAGCCCTTCAGAAGCCACCAGTGTACACATCTGCTCGCTCTCACTCTGAGGGCCAAGGACCAATCAGCACAGATGTTCCCCTCAAAGATTTGTCATGGTCAACAAAGACCGCTGGGTCATGCTGGTGAGCGAGGAGATTCACTGCACTTTGAAGACTGTAAGAGGCACTGGGAGAGGTAGGCAGAGTGGAGGTCTCAGAGTTTGAATCCTGACTCCACCCCTTACTGGGCAAGTCTGCGAGCTTTCCCCCACTGTGGGCTCCTGGCCTCACTGTCCAATAGAAGTTTCAGTGATGCTGGGCATGGCCCACATCTGTACTGTCCACTATGGTAGCCGCTAGCTATGTGGGCGGTTGAGTTAGTGTACCTAAGGAATGGAATTGGTAATTGTATTAAGTTTTAATTAATTATAATAGAAATTAAAATAGTCACAAGTAGTTCACAGCTGCTGATTTGGAAATCTAAGCTCTAGAGGAAGAATAGGCCGGTGGTAGAAAACAAAGAAGCTCTACTCCCTTTGAGTGATGGAGTTTAAGTTCATGAACCAGGGACATGTGGGTGTGGCCTCTGTTGCTGAGATTCTTGGGGAAGTGCATGCATTCAGACCATGAGGCTGGGACAGAAACTGTGAGTAGAGAAGGGTGGGGAGCAGCCCCAGGAATAAGAAAAGAAGGGCCATAGATAATCATTAGGGTCTGCTATGGACTTAATGTTTGTCACCCCAAAATTCATATTTTGAAGCCCTCATCCCCCATGAGATGGTATTTGGCATGAATGTGTATAATATCAGAGATGTGCTTGCTAACTTTCCCCTCATCCACAATGAAATGAATGTGTAACTGGCTGAGTGTAGAGTCATCCTTTATGCCACCTGAGTTCAGACACTTCACTACTAAGTGGTTTATGTACCTACTAGTGGCCCAGTGCATGAAATTCGTGCACATTAAAAGGGAATTAATTAGAGGAAATATTTTAATACTGCTATTTGCCCTTTCTCTATAATAGAAGTGTCAGAGATGAAAAAAAAATTAGTAAAATGTATATGAAAATCTTCCTCCTGTCAGAGTCTGGGGCACGCTACGGGACCCAGAGTCAAATCCCCACCCACCCTCGTGCACCTTGAAATTGCACGAGACCCAGACCCGGCTGGCCCCACCCCCATCAAGCGCCACCAGGTGGGGTGCGCAGTCTCAGGTCCCCCAGCACACCCTGAGGTCCCCCAGCAAACCCTCAGGTCTCCCGGCCCAGTGCTGGGGCAGGGGGCATGGCCTCCGGTCCCCTGGCCTGGGGCAGGGGGTGTGGGGCTCAGGTCCCCCATCAAGCCCCGCTGGGCGGGGGGCGCAGCCTCAGGTCCCCCACCCTGGCCTGGTGCCACACAGACTCAGGTTCCTGCTGATTGCTCGTTATGGCTCATTATGGGAGCCATCTTGTGTTACGGAAGCCCGCAGCCGTCTTATGACAGCATGATGGAGTGAGGGTCAATTTGCATATTACCTTTTTATTATATAGGATTTGTCACCCCTGGGTGGTTCAGGTCTCTAAACTCACAACCGTGTAGCGCCTTCCATAGGAAAGGTGGCAGATACAGGGTGACCAGAGTCCCTGTTTGCCCAGGACTTGTCACTGCAGGGTCCACTGCCTGGAACCCCTCATTCCTGGGCAGACCAGGAGAGCTGGTCACCCTCTGGCTGGCACACTCCTAACTTACAGCCACCCTCTTTTTAGAGCTGGTCCAGTTAGTCCACAGATGTTGGGCCAAGGTAGCCATGGCAAGAAGGCACCAAATAAAAGCCACGCTAGACGTGGAAGTAGAACATTGGGTATATCAACCGACTACTGCTCAATCACTACTTAATTTGGGTCTCCCCAGTAGCAGACCCTGAGATAGAGATTCAAATGCAAGTAGATAATTTGGGAGGGGACCTCAGGAAACATGGGAAGGCGTGGGGCAGTGAGACGAGGCTTGAGAGCAGCCAATAAAGGATGTCCTATGGAGGAAGTCACCACTGTAACCGGAACCTCACTGGGGTGGAGCTGGAGCCGCGTGGACCGCTGCCCCCACGCAGCCTGGGGCGAGGCACGTTCCCTCTGGGGTTTTATTTTCTCCAATCATCGGAAGCGGGATTTCCTAACCTGTGGGCAGCGACCCCTGGCAGTGTGGGAGGTGGCTTCAGTGTTTCCTGGATGCAAGAACACTGACTCATAGTGAGAAAGGGCTTCCTGATTCTTGTTTGTCCAGAAACAAGATGCGAACATCTCACAGGGGGTGGGGGGGTGGGGTGGGGTGGAGGGGTGGAGGGCTGGGGGATGGTAGGTGAGAGGAGGAGGGGGTGGGGCTACTTTCTCCTGGACACCCCTCTCTTCTTGCAGCCTCCCCCCTTTTTTTTTTAATAAAAGAGAGCAGGCCTCAATCTCAATGCAAACCAGTTTCTAGAATGCAATACTACCATTTTCTTTATTTTTATGGTTAGTTTCTACTTACAGCATGCAATCTCGGTCTTTATTTAAATCAGCGGTTCTCAACCTGTGGGTCGCGAGACCCCTTTGGCGGTCGAACGACCCTTTCACAGGGGTCGCCTAAGACCATCCTGCATATCAGATATTTACATTACGATTCATAACAGTAGCAACATTACAGTTATGAAGTAGCAACGAAAATAATTTTATGGTTGGGTCACAACATGAGGAACTGTATTTAAAGGGCCAGAAGGTTGAGAACCACTGACAAAAGTCATGCTAATTAACGACAAACATTTGGTAGATTAGCTGTGCAGATGGGATATTAATATGGCAAAAGTCATGAAGGTGAGATATTGACTAAGACAAACCCTAAATGTCCTCCTACTTCAGATGTTTATAGTTTCTGTGCTGCTTAGTGAACCTTGTTTTGGTGAAACTCTACTGTTGACCTTCTCAATCAGAGGTTTAACCTTCTCACCGTGCTGGGGTTTTAGAAGCCTTTTCCCTTCACTTGTGTGGTGTGTTAGACCGGGAGAGACTGTGATGAATGACTGGATAAAGATCGCCAGTTCTGGGAATTTTTCTGAAATATCCCTTACCATTGTCTACGTCAGGCCACAAGACGGCATCAGCAGATTTGCACTGAAGCTCAAAGAAGAGAAGCGTTAGAGAGGGACAACGGTGTCCCCACCTTCTATGCATTTGGAATCATGCCTATATTCAGTTTTCTAAACAAAGGAGGGCACTTTAAGAAGAAAAAGTGATGGTGTTTTCAAGCCTTGCTGGGCTTTGAGAAGAAGAAGGTACTTTAAAGACAAAGCAATTGCATTTAATTTAGTAGTTGAAAGGAACATTAAAAAATGCAACGGCTTTTTTTTTTTTTTTACAAAAAAGAATGCTGGGATCTGAAGCAATCTATTCTAAGCAAAGTCTGTTTTATGAACAGCAAGTCTGCATGCAACATTTTCTGCAAATAGGTCAAATTCTGAGTATTTTGTATAAACACGACACCCCACTAGAGGGCGGTCTTTAGTTGTATATTTAACATTTTCTTCCTGTTTGTAAAAATAATAATAAAAAAAAATGACTATAGGGCTATGAATTCTGATACAATGTTGGTTGAGCATGTTATGAAATTTTCTCCCAGACATTGTTTTATTTTCAGCTTATATGTGTGAAATTCGACTTTAAGAAGTATAACATGATCCCGAATCCTTCAATATGTATCAAATCCCCACGGTATTGTGGCATGCCAGAAACCAAAGACATAAGTTTAAATTATTGTAATCCCATAGGTCTTTTCACTATTGTTTCTCCCTATATGTTACTTCACAAAGAAAATGTATTGTAAATACTAATCTCGTCTCCTAAGATCTTTTGCGAAAAGACAAAGAGAACCGGTGTGGTCTAGGTGGGGGGTTCTGCAGGTGTTTCCAGAGCGATTTTTTGCTTAAAACCATTTCCAGGATGTCTGTTTAATTTGTTTTTCAGGATTTTAGTCATTTAGCTTGTATTGTCTTAGATCCCCAGTAACATGGCCTGCTTCTCTTTTCTCTGGTTCCAGTTTTTCTAGGTTCTTTACCTTTCTCTTTGGATTTGGGCTCCTCAGACTACCCTGCATGAGAGGCTGGTGTTCTTGGAACCGCTTTTAAAAATAAATTATGACTTTCCCCCCACTTTTCAAAAAAGAAAAAGAAATTAGTCAATAGGAATTTCTCGGTTTAAGTTATTTCACTGCATGGCATTTTTCTTAAATGGTTACAGTGTAAGGCAGTGGTTCTCAACCTTGGCTGCACATTAGAATCAGCTGGGAATCTTTTTAAAATCCTGATTTCTGGGCCTCATCCTCTGGAAATTCTGTTTCTTTGTTACTAATGTTGTGGCCTCACCCCATAACAAAGAAACAGAATTTCTGGAGGATGAGGCCCAGAAATCAGGATTTTAAAAAGATTCCCAGGTGATTCTAATGTGCAGCCAAGGTTGAGAACCACTGGTGTAAGCTATAGTTTAATAGGATAGGGATGTGATGCAGACATGCAAATTTTAGTTACTTAAAGTATCATAAACTGATTTCCATGGTGTTTTAGAAAAGTCTTCATCCGAACATGTTTGGGAATTCTGACAATGCCCTGGAATTACAATTCTTTTTAATGTTTATAATTAAACATATAACAGAAACATGCCTTCAGATGCAAACGATAAACATAATATAATTTTTAACACACAGGTAAACACGACAGGCCCTCCTTATCCCTTCCCGAAACCCTCCTCCTTCCCCAGAAGTAGTCGCTGTTCACGTGTAAATGTGCGGATTTCAGACATTTTTATGCACAGTTTAAAAGGAACGGTTAGCTTGTATTACTTTTACCTTGTGGACTCACAGCCTATGGATGGACAGACTGCCTTTTCTAGTTAACAATGTGTCTTGGCAAGCTTTCCGTCTTACTACCGCTGACCCTCTCAATCAGCTGTTACATCTACCTCACTCTATACCACCGGAGGATATGTCATCGTCTACATGAATGCTCTTTCATTACTTTTTCCAGAGATGGAGGTTGAATCCAATTTTTAAAACATTTCCAACAGCCTGCAGAATACCTTCACATACACACTGTTGGTTGGTGCCCATGCTGGTGGGTCTGCAGCATGGACCTCTGGGGGGTCTCTAGTCACAGAGCAAGTTTTACATTAAAAAAAATCCTCAACTGAGGATATGTTTCTATTTTTAGAGAGAGAGGAAGGGGGAGAGAATCATGGATCATTGCCTCCTGTATGTGCCTGACTGGGGATCAAACCGGCAACCTTTCGGTGTACGGGATGATGTTCCAATCACCTGAGCCACCCGGCCAGGGCAAGTTTTACATGTTTAGTTGTCAATACTTCCACCCTCAGAACATAGTCTCCCACTTCTCCCACTCAGGAGTCACCTAGTGGAATCTGACCGGGAGATGGCCACGGAAGTACCTGGGAGGACCACCGGGCCTTCGTGAGAACGTGGGGAAGCCGCTGAGCCTCTGAGAGTGGGTTCTGTGAACACCTAAGGCCTCTGGTTCCTCAGGAATGTGGCTCAGTCCAAGCTGCTTCGATTTTCTGAGAGAAGAGGGCATTGGGGACCGTTGTTCGGATAAGGTGAACGTTCCTGGGTTAGGAGAAGAAGAGAAGTCTGTCTGTGAGCATTTGTTGGGTGCCTGATTTGTGTAAGCCACGGTGTCAGTCATGGTTTGGAATAAAAATAAAATCAGTTACATGGAGTCTGTGCTCACAGCGAGTGCCGCCATAGCAGAGCGGGGTGAGGGCCTGACAATCCAATTCCGGGCCTGACAAACCACAGAGAGTGGACAGCAGAAAGGACGGAGCGGGAGGGAGAGGGAGAGGGAGAGGGAGAGGGAGGAAGGGAGAGAGGGAGGGAGGGAAAGAGGGAGGGAGGGAGGGAGGGAGGTCACCCAGCTCTGGAGTATTAGGGAAGGTTCCTGAAGGAGGTGGCATACCTGAGGGGCCCTGAAAGATGGGGGAACCTTCCACAGGTGATGGTGAAGGGTAGTTAAGGTAGATGAAACAGGATAAACTACTATTTAAAAACAACATGCATGCATGTGGTAGAAAATTTAGAAAACATACACGCTTTACAAAAATCCCATTAATTTGACCTCCTGAGGACAATCACAGCTAAAAGTTGATGTATTTCCTTTGGGTGATTTTTCTAATCATGCTCTGTCAGAGGGTTCTCCTGGTCCCAGCTGTGGGGTCCATAGTGCGAGGGGCTCAGGACAGAGGGGGCACAGCAGCCTTCCCCACCTGGGAAGGGCCTGCCGGCCTGCTAAAGGAGCTCCGGGGGCTGCCACTGGAATCTGCACCCTCCCTTCTCAAGCTCGGCCTTTGGGATACACAGTGGGCTGGTTGCCGATGCTGAGAGGCACCCTCCAGTGTAGCAAAGAGAAAGTCAAGCAAGTTGAATGTGCTCATCCAAACATCATTACCTGTCAAGACGTCAGTCAACACCACTGAGCAGTTTTCTCCACAGGCTCCGTCATCCCAGCGCAGGGATGGTGGCAAGGGGTGGTTGGAAGAAATCCAGGTTAAGGGAGAAGTTTCTATGCGTTCGCTAAGCAAACATTTTTTAAAAGCATATTGTAAGCACCAGGAAGACGGAGACCGTACCTGTTTTAGGCTGCAGTTCTCCCAACCTGGGGAAAGACATCCTTCCTACAAGAATGGACAAGTGTCTCCTTCTAAATGCAGCGAGAAAGAAGCAGAGACAATTGCATGAGTTCTTCTCAGAGACGGTTTGAAACTTCAGATGGTGCAGCACAGGAGCCCTCCCTTCTTCTCAGGGGATAGTTTCAAGCCCCCTGGTGGGTGCCTGGAACCAGGTACCCAGAGATTACCAGCAACTGATAATAAAATAGAACAATTATAACAATGTCCTGTAATGAAAGTTACGTGAGCGAGGTCCCGTTTCTCTCTCAGCATATCTTCCTGTTCTGTACTCACCCTCCTTGTAGCGATGTGACATAATAAAATGCCTGCTTAGTTGGAGAACTTGCACTTTTCTACACAAAGGAAGCACTTTACGGGCTTCTCTTTGGCACATCGAGTTGCCAGCATCACTAGTCTTGCACTTTGGGGCTGTTATTAGGCAAGCACCTGGGTGCTGCACTAGTTAGTCCCATAGAGACGGCTGCTATGCGGCTGATGGGCGGGGTGCTGGGGGAGCACGCGGGGGCGTGGGATGCGTGGGGAGGGACCGTCTACAGCATGGAGACGCTGGATAAGGGATGATTTCCGTCCCCAGCAGGATGGAGCCGGATTGGAGAGGTTTCATCAGGCTACTCAGAATGGTGAGCAAAGTAAACATATGAATCATTTATTTCTGGAATTTTCCATTTAATATTTTTGGACAGCAGTGACCGAGGGTAATTGAAACTGCAGAAAGCAAAACTATGGATAAGGGAGACCACTGTATCTTTTAAGCACACTTTAAAAAAAACCACACTATATACATATATATATATATATATATATATATATATATATATATATAGACTTTATTTTATTTTTTACAGAGAGGAAGGGAGAGGGATAGAGAGTCAGATACATCAATGAGAGAGAAACATTGATCAGCTGCCTCCTGCACACCCCCCCACTGGGGATGTGCCCGAAACCAAGGTACATGCCCTTGACTGGAATCGAACCTGGGACCTTTCAGTCTGCAGGCCGACTTTCTAGCCGCTGAGCCAAACCAGCCAGGGCTAAGCACACATTTTTGTTGTTAATCCTCACCTGAGGATATTTTTCCATTGATTTTTAGAGAGAGTGGAAGGGATGGAGGAAAAGGGAGGAAAGAGAGAGAGAGAGAGAGAGAGAGAGAGAGAGAGAGAGAGAGAGAGAAACATCCATGTGAGAGACATAGATCGCCTCCTGCACCCACCCGGACAGAGCTGGGAATGAACCTACAACCCAGGTACATGCCCTTGACTGGGAATCAGACCCGTGATCCTTTGGTGTGTGGGTCAACGCTCTAACCACTGAGAACACCAGCGAGGACTAAGCATAATTTTTAATGGAGTGTAGCTGGACCAGCAGGGTTTTGACAGGCAGAAGCGGGGGAAAGCACCTCAGAGAGAGGTAGCAGCAGGCATAAAGTGGGTGATGGGTGTATTGGGGGTGGGAAATTCAGCAGCACAGATGGAAGCTTCTGACAATCCAAAGGTATTGTAATCTGTAGGTCAGGTCTTCAAGGATCATGGTGCACCCTCACCATACCCATCACACGCTGCCTCGGCCGGGGAGGTGCGCCACGTCTCAAGTCCCAGTTGTCCACCATGAAGTTTCACCCTCCCAGCCTCCCCGGCGGCCCGGGCACAGCCACAGGCAGACACCACGGCAGCTCCTGAGACCCCTGCTGACGAGAAGAAGCAGGCGCCACCTGGAATCCGCTCTGCTGAGTGAAGGGGGGGCTCCACCCAGGTTTGGAGGTAGCAGCTGCAGGAGGGTGTCCCGAGCCCACGGGGACGGAGCTGGTGCAGGCTGCAGGGTGTGAGTCCAGAGGGGTGTCCTCCGGGGGCATCTCTGCAGTGCCAGTGCCGGCACCCTCCTGGCCGAGCCGCTGCCAAGCTGGGTTCCCTGTGCCCCGTGAAGATTCTCTGACGTGAGATATCCTTTCGTCAACCCTTTTCCACTCAAAAGAACCAGAGATGGCTTCTGTTACCACTCTGCACCTGGCTTTAGAATAAGTGCATTGGAGGAGCATGGGAGGAAGGGCTGGGAGGTATTTGTGATGTAGTTTGACACTGAGAGAATGTCTAGGTCAGTGGTTGGCAAACTGGCTCGTGAGCCACATGCGGCTCTTTGGCCCCTTGAGTGTGGCTCTTCCACAAAATACCAACCTTTCCACAAAATACCGACTTCTGCGCATGGGCCACGAAGTTTCAATCGCACTGTATGTGCGCGCCCGCACGTGGTATTTTGTGGAAGAGCCACACTCAAGGGGCCAAAGAGCTGCATGTGGCTCGAGAACCATGGTTTGCTGACCACGGGTCTAGGTCATCTATAATAATAAAAGCGTAATATGCTAATTAGACTGGACGTCCTTCCGGATGACCTTCCGGATGAAGCTGGGGCTGTGAGGGAAGCCCGGGTCCCAGGTGCCAGAGGGAAGCCGGTGCCAGCAGCCGGGGGAAGGAAGGCCTACTCTAGCACGAATTTTGTGCATTGGGCCTCTAGTTGGCTACAATAATAACATTTAATTTCTTAGACTCCTCATGGAACAACACGGTAAGCCTATGAAAAATTATGCATCCTCAGAAATAACCAAATTGCAAATGAAATCAGATATTCTTTTTATTTCAGAGAGTTGGAAAGGGGTTAAAAGAAAACGCCCGGTGCTGGTACAGACGTGGGAAGTAGACGCTTGAGGTTCCGAGGGTCTAAACTTCCTGAGCGGGCGTCTGGCGCTAACTTCCTATGTCCATGCGCCTTGATCCAGCATTTCACTTCCAGGAGTTTATCTGGGGAAATAACTGGGTAGACACACAGGACAGGCGACAGATGGAGATAAAAATGTCAGTTTTATTACCGATGAAAGTGTTTTTGGAGGATGTGGTGTGGGAGTGCATGCCCTGGCCACAGCCCACCCAGGGAAAAGTTACACTTGTCAAAGGTTGATGCCTCAAAGATTGCAGGGTTCTGGGGCGGAGAAGAAAGGGAACACGTCGTGACTAGCCCTTTAATAATTAGCCCCCCCACACCCCCCTCCCCCAATCAAGCACTGTGGACCGATGGCCACCACTCATCCATCACTTACCGTAGTCCTCTGTGGGTGTTACTGTGATCGTTTCCCGGGGAAAAAGAGGGGTAGAGAATACGTGTTCCCAGCCCCTCGAATTATCATGTGATTTCATTTTTGTTTTAAAAATGTGTGTAGGTTGTGTAAATGGATATAGAAATAAGCTTGAGGTGGATATGCAATAAGTAGTTTTCCCTGTGGGTGGGGGCTTTGAGGAGGATTTTCAGTTTTTTCTGTATGATTTGACTTGGAAAAGCAAACAGTAATTATTTTTCATGGGGGAAAACGGACATATATTTCTTTGAGAAAATGAAGTTTCTGTTCAGACTGTGTGTAATTCATACTTTGTGTAAACGGCATTTAATCATGCACAAGTGCGTTTTATAGTTAGCGAAACACTGACCAGCCACAGGGCAGGGCCCGCGATGAGAGCGTGACTGGGCCCCTTCCTGTGTTCTCTGATGTCCCTTCATTGCTTGGAGGTAGAGCAGGTCTCGCCTCTGCCCTCCCTCCATCCCTTGTCAAACCGTCTTTATTAAAACCCATTCCTCATGTTTTCATTGTGCCTTGAGTGAGAAGTCGTTCTCAGTACGTTAATTTACTGTGCGAAGACATGAGTTACAGGTCGGTATCAGGATTGAAAATAAAGTTGTTTACGAATAATTACTCTTTGGGGAGACCTAACGGCAGTGAGTCTGGAGTCTGGTAAACCTGCACCCTGATTTTGCTGGGGTAGGGGGCTGTCTCAGATTCGGTTCAGCTGCATTGAAACAAAAACTAAGAAAAAAGGGCAAAGGATTGGTGTAAGAGGAATATGGTCTCTTTAATGTTTTTGAAATTTTTATTGTTGACGGTATTACAGATGTCCTCCGTTGCTTTAACTCTGTGTTTTTCCTGTGCAATCAGCTTGCATTTTGCGTTTAAGACTAAAGACGAACCGATTTAAACTCATGCCTGGAAAACCCGTGAGCTTTAGGAGGTAAAGACAAGGAGGACTGTATCGCTTGCTTCCGGAATTTCAATGTCAAAACCTGCTCCTTTTCTTTCCACCATCATCTATACTGAAGTCCCACCTGGTTCCAGGCGCCTGGGAGATGATGCTAGTTTTCTATCCAGTATCTGTTGTCTTTGCTTCCTTGCTCGCAGAACCCCAGCTTTGTTCAAGCAAACAATGTGTCCAGATAAAACGCACATGAGCAGGGGTGGCCATCTGACACAGTTCCAGATCTTTCCATAAAACTTCTATTTGTCTGATGCGTTATAGTCCCTTCCTACCTCCCCCGTTGTCCCTGGCCTTTAAAAACAATTTTTATTTTTTGTTAGTCCTCACCAGAGGATATTTTTTTCCATTGATTTTTAGAGAGAGAGTAGATGGGAGGAAGGAGGGGGAGGGGGGGAGAGAGAGAGAGAGAGAGAGAGAGAGAGATTGATTGCCTCCCATACCCACCCCAACCAGGGCCAGGGATCGAACCTGTAACAGAGGTATGTACCCTTGATCAGGAATCAAACCCAAGACTCTTTGGTCTGCAGGCCGACGCTCTAACCATGTGCAAACCGGCCAGGGCTCCCTTGCCTTTCTCATTCTTTCCACCTGGAATACAGATGTGAGGCCTGGGGATAGGCAGCTATCCTGTGACCATGGGGACCAATGTGTTTCATGCCGAGGGTGATGAGCAGAAAGAAGGAAGGCCTGAGCCGTAGACGGCTTCATTGACCAGCCCCCCTCAACCTCTGGACTTCCTGTTGTGGAAGACAAACAAATCTCTACTTTTTAAGCCACTGGCTTAGGGTTTTCTAATATTTGCAGCCAAAGCATGATTTTTTTTTTAAATTGAGGTGACATTCACATTACGTGAAATTAACCACTTTAAAGTGAATTCAATTCTGTGACATTTCGTGCATTCAAAGTGTTATGCAACCACCTCTATGTAGTTCCAAAATATTTTTATCACCCTAAAACCAAAAGAACTCTTAACTGACATAGGTGTTAGGCCAACATTATCGTACTGAATTCTCTCAACAGTCCTAGTACAGTGGGCATTTTCCATCGCGTGTGAATTCTTCCTTGTTCTGGGAGCAGCATGTAACTTCCCTCGGGAGAGCAGCCTCCTCCCACGGTCAGGCCATGTGATACGAGCAGCAGCGACACCTGTGCGGCTCCGTTAGGGGCGTGGGAATAACCACGGTATCACTGAGGGGTTAGAGGGGGCGCAGGAGGCAATCTGGGCCAGTGTTTGAAGGGCTGGAGAGGGGTGTTCCATGTTTCATTAGAAAGTTTCTAAGCAGGAGCAGCTGGCCACCACCCGGTGACCACATGGAGCTGGCCAACCCACGAGTGAAGCCAGTGAGCGGGGAGCAGGGCCAAGAAACAGGGGTACCAGGTCCTGCTGAGACTCTTGGGCCCCCAAATCAGGCTGGATAGAAATCAGCTCTACCTTCAAAATGTGAAGATGTGGGCTCAGTTAGTCTCCATTTTCTTTCTTAAGCCCATTTGAATGGGACTTTCTATCACAACGAGAGAGCACTGCTTCTTATCGGAGCAGCGTCTTGTCCCCATTTCAGATGTGGGACTTGAGCTCCAGGATTATATGATTTCCCTGAGACCACCCAGTTTTGCATTCAGGTCAGGATCCCTCCATGCTTGTCAGTATTACCACTAAGAAATCACTTTCACCCGGCCAGCGAGACTCAGTCATTGAGCATCAACCTATGAGCCAGGAGGTCCCAGTTCGATTCCCGGTCAGGGCACGTGCCCAGGTTGAGGGCCCGATCCCAGTGTGGGGCGTGCAGGAGGCAGCCGATCAATGATTCTCTCTCATCATTGATGTTTCTATCTCTCTCTCCCTCTCCCTTCCTCTCTGAAAGAAAAAAAATAAGAAAGAAAGAAAGGAAGAAAGAAAGAAAGAAAGAAAGAAGAAAGAAAGAAAGAAAGAAAGAAAGAAGAAAGAAAGAATCTCTTTCCCTCCCCCTTCCTCTCTGAAAAAACAAAAAAAGAAAGAAAAAGAAATTACTTTTCCACTTCTGTTCCACCCTGGCTATGCCCGGAGACCAGCTCCACCATCCAGTTAATGAACGTGAATCTGCGAGTCCCTTGGGTCCCAGGCTGGAAACACTTGTTGGACGTCGGCAAGAAGAAAAGAAACATTTCTTTGAACAGATGAATGTCTGGACTTGGTGTTCATAATTAGCTATTTTCGAGTTAGCTTCATCAGCCTCCGTGGGTTATTTATTTGATTGCATATGACTCTGAAGCGAAACAGCTTTGATTTGGTTTCCCAGCGACCCAGATGAACTGCATCATTAGGCAGTTGGTAGAGGTCTTCCTAATTACAAGGAATGAAAGAAAGATCTAAACACCTCGCCTTCCCCCCAACATTCTTTGCAAAAAAGAGGCAGAGCGCCTGGTGGGAACAGTTTTCCTGAGTGCCTCATGACAAAAACACTGCAGAGGGAGTTCTATCCGTTTGATAGGGCGGCATCGCACACTCTTACGTGGCAGGCATGGCGAGCACAATAGCACTGGATTAGCAATCAAGTTTTAGTGGCATTTGACACGCCCCACCTTGCGCTGCCAGAGGCTGTCCCTCAGGAGAGATGCCAGGAGAGGGAAAGCCAGCCTCCCCTGGAGAAACGGTGGCGTCCAAAAGTCCTTTTGCGCATTTGTTGGTTTCTGCTCAGAACACGTTTTCCCGTGGTAAGAATGGAGCTTACCATCCTGCGCTGACTCGTATAAGCCGATTTAGCCCATTTTATCAATTAAAGGGGCTTTGGTTGAAATTACTAGACACTAATTCTGCTTAATTGAAGCCCAAAGGAATGTACTGGAAGGATGTTGGGCGTTCTGAATAAGCGGAAGATTGAGTGACCAGACTTTCCAAGAGGCAGGTCCAGAAAACTGCAAAGCGGGACCCATGGTAATGACCGTCATCTTAATGTCTGTTGTCACCCTGGCTACCAAATACCTGGCCCTTCTGTGGTTCTCCACTTCGGCAAATGGTACCTCCATTTGCTGGGTTCCCCAGGCCAATGCGTAGGAATGATCCTTGACGCTTCCCTTCTCTCACCTTCCACATTCTGTCCTTCGGTAAATCTGGTAGCGCTACCTTCTTAACACACTGGAGTTTGACTACTTCCCGTAAGCCCCGCAGTTACATCCCGGGTTCTAGCCATGTCATTTCTCACCTAAAATATTGTCATTGCCTCCTCACTGGTCTCCCTGCCTTCCCCTCCTCCCTGGGAGGACAGTAGCCAGAGGGATTGTGATAAAACCTAGGCCGGATCATGTCACTTCCCCAAGCATGTCTCTTAGTAAATGGCTTCATCTGACTTGATTTGGCTCCTGCCACCTCTCTGGCCTTCTAACCAATTGTTCCTCTCCATCCTTCGGTTCCAGCCACACTGATTCCTGCTCACTGTCCTCAGACACCAAACATTCTCCTGCCTCAGGGCCTTGGGACGTGCTCTGTGTTCTGCGTCTTGCTTGCTCTTGCTTTCTGCTCTTGGCAGGGATTCTCTGCTCAAATATAGTTTCCTCAGTGAGGCCTTCTGCGATCATCTGTAAAATAGAAGTCACGCTTTCTTCATTTCTTCACAACCTACCTCTTTCTCTTTATTTTTCTTCATGGCCTCATTGTCATCTGGTGTTACATAGTCTAACATGCTTCCCCTGGGTATATGTTACTTAATGTGTCTGTTTTCTTCAATTCCATGTCCTCACATCGGCACATATTAGGTGCTCACTAAATATTTGTTTGGAATGAAGGAATGAATGCCTGCATGGATGAATGTGGGAATAGCCCTGTGGTGGGAAGTTTAATTCATCATCCTTCTCCCAGTGAAAGGAATGAATTCCAGTAACTTTCCATTTCAATAATCAAGTTTCAGGGAGGAGCTGCTGATGAGAATAGATTGGCTAACAGGCCCATGTCTCAGCTAAAGGAGAAGAAGACATAAGTCCCCTGAGCTTGCACACATGGGGAAGAGACACTCCCAGAAGGAAGCCGCTCCGTATATTCAACAAATGGTAACACATTCTTGGCTCAGAGACGAGGGAATTATACCCACCAATGTGTGAACTAGTGCGAAGAAATAGAATGACTGTCTGTCTCATCAGGTTAGGCATCCTTGATGCTTTAAGTGACCCACACCCAAGTCATTGCAGCTGAGACGTACGAGGGCTTATTTTTCATGCATACAAACCCCCACCTGTGAGCAGGCAGCTGTTGGGACTGGTTCAGTCGCTCAGCAGTATCAGAACCGGGGCTGGCATATCTGGGTCCCCGGGGCCTTTCCCTCATGGTCACAACATGGCAGCCACACATCCTGCCCTCACACCGTCTTCAAAGCAAGAGAGGGGTGGAAACAAGAGGCACTGCATTTCCTCAGGTTCGGCTCTCTCTGATTACAGAGGAGGTGTCTTTAACAGGAGCAGCCCCAGACGTCCCTTCTCTCTTTTTGGGAAAACTGGAGGCCTCAGGGCATTGCCCACAGAGCCTTTCTGTCTCCATGCTGTGAGAGTTGGGTGGTGAGAAGGGTCTTTTGGATCACCAGCCAGTGGTGTCTGCTCAAGGCCCTACAGCTAGAGGGCAGGGGAATGAAGTGACAGGAGTTCTGTCTGGGGCCAGCGTCTCTCTCTTAAGCACCAGGTGTCCCTGCCCTTGGGAGGAAGGCTTTGTTTTCCCTTTCATTTTGCTTCGCTTGTTTTTAGACTCTGTCTAGGTAGCTAGACACAAACTGCCATATAATGCACGATTCTGTTAATATGAAATGTCCGGAATGGGCAAATGTATAGAGACAGGAAGATTATTGGTTACCAGGGGCCAGGGGTCGCGGGTGCAGGGGATGGGGTGGTGGTGACTGAGGGGTATAGCGTTTCTTGTTGGGGTGACGAAGATATTCCGAAATGTGATGTTTGCATGACTGTAAATGTCCTAAAAATCACTGGCTCGTACCCTTTGAAACAGTGAATTTTATGGTGTGTGAATCATAACAGAGCTATTTTTTAAAGGTAAAGGCTAAACATATACTATAACTTTTGTAACCCCTTACATTTAAAAATATAGAAGAAGCTTCAAAATATCAGTGTCACCCTAACCAGTTTAGCTCAATGGATAGAGCATTGGCCTGCAGACTGAAGGGTCCCAGGTTTGATTCTGGTCAAGGGCATGTACCTTGGTTGTGGGCAGGAGGGAGATGTGCAGGAGGCAGCTGATTGATGTTTCTCTCTCATCGATGTTTCTAACTCTCTATCCCTCTCCCTTCCTCTCTGTAAAAAAATCAATAAAACATATTAAAAAAAATATCAGTGTCCCGGCCTCTCCTGTCCTCGCGGAAGTTTGGACACGGCCATTCCCGGTAAACGTCCCGGGTTCTAAGCTGTCCATTAACGCCCATGCCCTCCACTCCCAGATCAGCGCTCATTTTCTCTTACTCTTTTAAATACCCTCTCTAGGTATTTTTCCCATATGTACTCACGTATGAAAAACAGTTACTGTCCCTCAAACTCTCATGACCTCATTTCATTGCAAATCCCAGGAGACAGTACCTGGCATTGTAGCGACTATTGTTCCCAGTAGCTGCTGCTCCCGTGTTGCTGAGTGGAGAGCCTGGTCAGAAAGATATTCGAGGCCTCTGAGAAGCTCCAAGCGGTGCGTGGCTCCCTGCTCCAGGGTGGAGATTCTCAGCCCGGCTGTGCTCGGGAACCCGGGGCAGCTTTGCCAAGCGGTGCTGGTGCCCGGGCTCCACGCTCAGACGGGCTGGTTCCGGGGGGGTGGCGTCAAGGCTTTCTAATCAGACGCAGTAAGAACCAGAACAGTGGTTTTTGATGGAGAGTGACTCTGTCCCCTCACTCCCGCAAAGCGTTTGGCAATGGCTGGAGACACTTTGGTTGTCAGAACTTGGGTAGAGGCGTGTGTGCTGCTGGCATCTAGTAGGTAGAGACCAGGGATGATGCTAAGCATCCTCCAATGCCTAGGGCAGCCCCACAGCAAAGCATTGTCTGCCCCCCCCCCATGTCAGTAGTGCTGACGTAGAGGAATCCTGGGTTAGGGAAGCAGAGACGGTCAGCCAATTGCACCAACAGACTTGGCCCCCCTGGGCAGGTGGTGGCAGGTCGGAAGTAGAAATCCATGAACACTGTCCCTAGGCAGCCAAGGGGCAATCACAGCCGTGGCTCCACGTGACTTTGGGTCCAGGCCGCCTTTGTTGGAGTGCCCCTCCGCCAGCAAGACAGAAGTTAGATCGTCAAAATTCTTGTAATTTTTCAGAGGTTCTATAGCTAAAAGCCATCAACTGTCAGCCGCGAGGAGCAAATGCCTATTCCCGTTCCAAGTGAAGAACATCTGACAGTTACCGCGTGTCTGTGTTCCTCTGGCCCGCGTTCTGAGCGGTTGCTTTCATTACGGAGCAACACTTGGGCCACAGAGTCACCCTCCAGGAACCAGTGCGCCGTCATTTGTGGCGAGCGAGCTCGAGAGTGCATAAGGAGGGAACCGTAGATAAGAACAATAACCCAGGGACTCGGGAGAAGAGTCTTTGTGGGCGGGAGTGAGCACCCGAATCCGTCAAAGATCACACGAGAGCCACCGAAGCGACGAGCGTCCTGGACACCCACGTGGGACACCGACTGGGTGCATTTTTGCTGGTTTGTTTAAATGCAGACACTTGCCGTGTTCTGATCTACGGGAGAGACTGCCAGCATGGGTAATGCACACGGAATGACAGGCAGGTACATTGAGTTGCTGTTTATGAACCCTCGTAAGGTCTTCTCAGTAGCATGGAGATAAGGAAGTCACGTAATCGAAAGAGCCGAAAGCAGCGTGAGCTCGAGAGCGCATACGGAGGCCCAGGGCATCGGGGAGAGATGCAGGAAAGGAGTCGGATGCGGCCAGGCTCCCTGTGACGGACAGGACTGTCCACGGCAGAAGCCAGACCACCTAGCCTGAGGGTTTCCACGGAGGCTGTTCAAGAGAACCCATCCCGGGGCGGCGTGCTCGGAGGCCCAGGCTGTCCTCCGGCCCATGCAGTGAGCCTGTGGGCGCAGCCAGGTACAGCACGTTTTAAAGCTTCCCCAGGGGTCCAACGGGCAGTTGTGTTTGAGACCCACTGTGAGTGCTCCCGTCCCTGCCCACTGTGGGACAGGCCTGGCATCTCGGCTTGGCTCCTATCATGCCCTGTTGCACTTGGATCTTGAGGGCGATTGAGATACTTCGTTTAGAAAGCATCTGTGGCCACGGCATGGGGACAGCGCTGCGAGCCCAGTGACAGCAAAGCCCTGTAGGGACTTACGGACGGGTCTTCAGGAGAATGTCCCTGTGGGGTGACCTCCAAGTGGTTCCTCTGATGTGAATTCCCTTGGTTCCCACCCACTTATATTCTAGACATTCCCTCAATTTGGGGGACTTCCCGACTTTCCTGCCAACACGTTGCATTTCTGTGAAGTTAACCAGACTTGTTGCTTGCAGTCAAGAACCCCAATGGGCGTATTTATTAAATGTTTTTCTTGATATTGACGGATATAAAAGTACTTGTGTTAGCTGCATCCCGAGTAATAATATCCATGGAATCCCCTTAATGTGTTAGTCATATTTTTCTGAACATACATTCAAATACACACATAATTGGTAAAGTAAGACATCGCTCTACTACCTACAACTGTCTGCTGCCCTTTGGGAAGGCTGAGTTACGATTCTTTTATTGCGGTTAATAGAAAGCAGATGTGGGTAGGTTAAGCCAAAGTAAGGAATTTATTGGGGTTTCTCATAAAATCAAGGAAGCAGCCACTGGGCTGCGGGGGACTCGGCGAGGGCTCCAGCCCTTTCCTCTCAGAGCTCCTACTGAGGTGCTTTAACTCCAACCTGTCCGGCTGGAACGGGCAAACGCTGTGGTGGAGGAGGCTCATCTGTGGCCGGAAGGGCAGGCTGTGGAGCACAGACAGCTGGGGGGCTCTGGTCCACCGTGGCCAGGGCAGCCCCAGGGGAGGGTCATGGATTTGAGTTAGGAAACCACGTGTAGCCCGGTGCCTTGCACATTCACGGGAACTGGGCTAGGCTATTGCTCAGGGAGGATCTGTTCCATTGCAAGTGACTGACCCTCCCTCTAAACTGATTTAAGCTAAAAAGGGGCTTTATTGATGCAGAAAACTGAATGTCTAGGAATGAGAACCAGCCTGAGTCATCGCTGGCCCCAGGCTCAAACGATGGTGTCAGGACTTCTGTTTCACCACCCCCCCCTTTGCCCCCTCTCCCTCCTCTGTGTTGGCGTCCTTCTCAGATGGGTTTTCTCTACCTGGCAGCCCAGCAGTTCTGGGATCGATTGCCGTCTTCAGACATAGCATCTCAGTGCCAGGAGCACCTCTCTTCAGTAGTTTCAGCAACAGTTCAGTCCCAGGACAGATTCTCATTGGTCAGGCAGAAGTGATGTGCGCATCTATCAACCAGTCACTGTGGTCCCTGGGAGGCTTGGCCTACACTGAGTGGCCAGGCTTCCACTGAGAGCCCACCCTGGGTGGGGTCAATTCCTGCCAAATCACAGGGACTGAGGTTGTGGGTGAGCAGGTGTTTACCACCTGGCTGTGGGGACATTCCCATGTGAATACTCCCACCGTGACTGATTCAAAGTACCTGCATCATGCCAAGTGGCTTAGAAAGTTGCTAAACATTTAAGTCAGCTTTCATGAGCTGGTAAGACGAGGAAGAGGTGGCTGAGACCAAGGGAGAGGTGTTTCCTCAAAGACAATATGTAATTATTGTAGGAAACGGGGGATAGATGTGGTGCAGGCAAATCCATAAGACGCCTCCTACAGAATGTAAAGAAATTTCAGTTCACTTGGCTAAATACCGATTGAATGTCCATTCCCACAAAACTGCTAGGAAGTAGTTTGTGGAAGAGAATTCAATAATCCTGCACCAAATATTTATTACCTACCAGGGACAGAGCCCATCTCAACTTTGGGACAAAAATGACCTAGAGCAGTGGTTCTCAACCTTCCTAATGCCCCGACCCTTTAATACAGTTCCTCACGTTGTGGTGACCCCCAACCATAAAATTATTTTCGTTGCTACTTCATAACTGTAATTTTGCTACTGTTATGAATCGTAATGTAAATATCTGATATGCAGGATGTATTTTCATTGTTACAAATTGAACATAATTAAAGCATAGTGATTAATCACAAAAACAATATGTAATTATATATGTGTTTTCCGATGATCTTAGGTGACCCCTGTGAAAGGGTCGTTCGACCCTCAAAGGGGTCGAGACCCACAGGTTGAGAACCGCTGGCTGACGGAGAGTGTGGGAGGCTGATATACTACAAGAGGTTGTAAAATACATGGTAAGTCCTCTAACAGAGGAACAGTGTCAGTGGGCGGAGCAGGCAACCGAAGTGGGAGGGGCGGACCAGGGATAGGTTTGCAGAGCAGGACTCACTAGTGTTTGCAAAGTTAGGGGTGTGAAATAGCTCTAGGTGTTTTCAGGTGGAGCATCTGGGAGAGGGGAGGGTGGTAACTGGGGCTCTGTCTGGCATGATGTGTGAGGATGTTGGATTTTATCCCGCTGGCAATGAGAGAGCAATGGCAGTGTTTCAAGCGGGGACAAGGGTCACGATCAGATTGGCGTTTTAGAACGGTCTCTCGGGCGACCGTGTGGAGGACTGATTCTAGAGGAAGGGAATTAAAAGCAAAGGATCAGTAGGAATCCAAGTCAGAGAAGGAGGGGGAAGCAAGGAGGTGGAACGGAAGGAACATGGTGGCCAATGGGGTGTGAGGGACAGGTGAATCCATGAGCATGCTTACCATCTGGTCTAAAAGTAGCTTTAACCCATTGGAAAGACCAGGCTTATGCATAGGAGAGAAACTTAAAAGCTACAAACCAAAGAAACAAGGCCCTAGAAATAGAAAGCACGTAATTGATTTTATACCATAAACTAAAACAATTAGGGATCAGGAAGGAGAGAGATTAATACTGGTTGGCATAATTCAAAAAACAACCTCATGAAAGAGAAGGAATGTGATGGGGTCTTACTAGTAGAAATTTCATTTGCCAGAGTGAACCAAAGACTGCAGTGCCGATCCTGTACCCACTCCTCTAACTTGTGGGTCCAGGGCTCAGATGATAAAGTCGAGATTCCATTTTCCCTAAAAGCAGATTTTCCCCTCTGGATACTTTCATTCCCAGACAGGCATGGATCACCTTTATCTGGAGAAAAAGAAAAAAGTTCCTATTTTTCTGGGGAAAAGGGATCTGAGATTTCAGTTGTTGAGATGTTGCAAGTTGTAAAGTACATTTATTCCGCCCTTCACAATCAAAAACAGTAATTTGGCGGGGTATGGAATTCTTGGTTGGAAAGAAACACTTTTGCATTAGCATTTTGAAGACATGTATTGTCTTACAATTTCCAACATGGCTGTTGTGACTTGTGATGATGCTTTTAAATACCTTAAAAAAGTCTCTCTGGAGAGTTTTTAGGATCTGAAATTTTATGATGATATAACTTGGGGTGGGACTTTTCTCACTTATTGAGCTGGGTAACAGATGGTTTCTTGAAGTTGCTATTCTTCAGTTTTGGGAAATTTTCTTGAATGGTTTCTCATGGTATTTCCTCCTTTTTATTCTTGTTGTTTTCTAAAACTCCTCCTATTTGAATATTTTATCTTTAATTTTCTTAATATTTTCTTTCCATTGTTCATCTTTTTCCTTTGTTCTATTTTCTGGGAGAGTTCCCACCATTATCTTTCAAACTATCTTTTGAATTTCTCATTGCTGCACTGTATCTTTTAATTTCCAAAAGATATTTATTGTTCATGTTTACTTCCTTTTTATAGATTTTCTTCATTAATGCGATATCTTTCTGAAAATATTTCATTCAGCATTTTGACTTTTTTTCTTGCATGTTGCACAGTTTATGTTTCCTCTGTTCTTTTCCCCCATTTGTTTTCATTTCTGAATTTTATCTTAGAGGTTTCAATCAAATACACGATGATGCTTAGACGTTCTTTTTAAAAAAATATATATTTTTATTGATTTCAGAGAAGGAGAGGGAGAGGGATAGAAACATCAATGATGAGAGAGAATCATTGATTGGCTGCCTCCTGCACGCCCTCTCCTGGGGATTGAGCCAGCAACCCAGGCATGTGACCTTGACTGGAATTGAACCTGGGACCCTCCAGTCCACAGGCCGATGCTCTATCCATTGAGCCAAACCAGCCAGGGCTGTCCATTTGTTTTTGAAGTGAGGACTCAAAAGCAGTTTCAAAGCTTTATGTCCGGGAGGGTTGTGTTAACTGGTGGGCTTCTGAGTGGGGCAACTGGCGATGTCTTACCTGTTTCACTAAAGGACCCACAAATGAGAGTATCTGAAATGTTTGTTCTCTTGGACGACCAGGTCTTTTCAGAGAGGAGACAGTGACTCTCCCACGGGGGAGGGAGGTGAGTCCTGACCAGGTAGTCAGGCTGGAGGTGAGCAGAGAGAGGATGGCGAGGATCTCTCCGTCAGTGTGCCTGCTTTATCAGAAAGGGTTCTCCCTCCCCTTCCCTTGTGTCTGGCGTCCTCCAGGCCAGAGCCTGTAAACTCACGCCAGTAGAACTTTCCATTCTGTAGCAGGAAGGTGGGGGGAGAAATCCTAGGGTTTTCCTGATTTCACTCCAACCCTGCTCTCTTCACTTCCGAAGTAACTGGTCCCCTGGTGTTGAAGCTGCTCAGAGTCCTGGAGCTGGAACTGGCTTCCCCTGGTTCCCGCCCCCCAGCTCCGGGCTGTTGGGAAAATGATGGAACTCACTCATTTACCACTTGCTTATCCAACTTTCCATCTTTCAAATTTGACTGCCGTTTCTCTCCTGTCCATTCTCCCATTCTCTTTGTCCTCGTGAGTTTACAACTCTTTAATCCCTTTACTGTCATCTTAGTGGTGCTTTGAGAAGGAGAAAAGATAAGCGGGCGAATTCAACCCACCATTTTAAAACCAGAAGTCCTTCAATATGCTTTCTATTTATTTTACTGTGTCCACCTCTCTCTCCACACTGATTGGACACCTTGATGGGCTGTCCTTGACGCTTTTCTTTGAGTCTTTTCCTGCCGAGCATTCCACCGGGTCAGAAGTGCTGAGTCAGCCCTCCAGCTTTAGGACAGCAGTTGCTCCTGTAGCTGCTGCCTTCAGTGCTCCCTCCCCTCTGTTCTCATGGGAGCTGGGAGAAGGGGCAAGAGCTTTGTGACAGATCCTACAGTCTTCAAAACAATTCCAAGGGGAGACACAACATGGCTTTCCATGTTGTGACTTCATTGTGTTTTGGAAGGCGTTTGAAAAATACTCATTCTGAAAATACTCCAGCTGTGCGGAGGATGACATAAACTTCCCAAGCCTCTCTCCTCTCTGACCCTGTGCCTCATCTCTTATGAATTTGGTGTGTATCCTGCCATACTTAAAAAAATTATTGGGGTGACATTGGGTAATAAAATCATATAGGTTTCAGGTATTCAATTACATTACATCATCTGGATATTGTACTTGTGTTTACCGCCCCAAGTCCAGTCTCCTTCCATCACCAGTTATTCCTTCCTTTGCCTTCTTCTACCTCCTTCTACCCCCCTTTTCTCTGGCAACCACCATACTATTGTCTGTGTTCATGAGTTTTTCTTCCTTCCTTTCGTTTAATCCCTTCACCCTTCTCGCTCCTCCCCTCTGACAGCTGTCAATCTATTTTCTGTATCCATGAGTCTGTCTCCACTTTGTTACTTTATTTCATTCATTAGAATCCACATATAAGTGAAATCCTATGGTACTTGTCTTTCTCTGACTCCTGCCATACCTTTTAAATTACGCCTCTACTGGTATATCATCCTTCATTCATTCACTCAAACAATGGTTTTTGAGTCTCTGTTATGTCCCAGGTGCCAATGTAGAGATGTAGGTGAACCAGACAGACCAAATTCCTTCCCTCATGGGGATTTACATTCCAGGGGATGTATCGAGCTTTAAACATTCAACATATCTGCACCCCACATCCACCGACTCCCTCTCTCTCTCACTGGCCATGTTATACACAGTGTTCTTCTGGAAGCTACCCCCCTCACCCCACCTCACATCATCTAGTACATTTTCCCACATTAGTACCATAGATCTTTACTCTTTTTTGTGTGTGATTGTTTTGTTTTTTTTGTTAATCCTCACCTGAGGATATTTTTTCCACTGATTCTTTTTAGAGAGAGAATGGAAGGGACGGGGAGAGTCAGAGAGAGACACACATTGATTTGGTTGCCTCCCTCAAGCACCTGGACCAGGTGTGTGTGTGTGTGTGTGTGTGTGTGTGTGTGTGTGTGTGTGGTGGAGGGGGGGGGTTGGGATCGAACTTGCAACCCAGGTATGTGCCATTGACCAGGAATCAAACCCAAGACCCTCTGGTACGCAGGCTGACAATCTAACCACTGAGCCATGCTGGCCAGGGTGAGGTAGTTATTTAATGAAAAAACAAAAAAAACCAAAAACTTAAGAAAACCTTCAAACTATGTTGTCCCAAATCATTTTTAAATGATAACAAAATGTTATTCCTCAGTCCACACTGAAAAAAAGCAAAGCATATTTATGTATAAGCTCATCTCTATCCACTATCTCCATAAGCCTTTTCAAAGAATTCCATGCAGGTGTGGCATGATTTGATTATAAATGACCGTGCATTACTAGACATGAAAACCGAAGACATCCACGTCTGATGACTCGGATCGGCAATGCTCAATATCATGATATTAATGACGGTTATTCATGGCAGCCTCCAGAAGTGATCCCCAATCACCGACCTGCACTTTGGATAAGCTATGTCCTGTAGGATTGCCTAAATTGGATCCTTGCTCCTTTTATCTATTTCCTTTAAGCACATGCAAATTGTGCTTGACTTCACCAAGCAGCTCTACTTTAATTTGTGGGGATGATGTGATGCATAACCGAAATGGATTTCCAGGCTCATCACCTGTCCCTGCTCTGGGGCTCCAACGCCGAGTGACCTTACGGCTGGCGTTGTGCATCACGGATCTTAAATTTGAGACCAAGATGAGAAATTCCCACACTATTTCCCTTTCATTAGAGGAGAAAACAGAATTCAGCTGGACACATGCACTAAAATTAGATCCTTAAACAAACAGCCCAGGTCTTAATAATTCATGCAAAGACGCAGGGGAAAAAATGAGGGAAATAATTGAGCAATGGCAGGCAAATACCATGTCGTTTTGCACTGCCTCAAACTAATCATCAGTGCTGTTTTATCTCCGATATACAGGTTTATTAATGAAACAAAAAGGCATCTACTATGGATAAATAATACATCATAGGGAACGCGCACACTCGCTGTATAATAGAGATCAGTGACACCTATCAATTCATCCTAAATCAGGTCATGCGGATTTTGCTCAGTCTGCAGTTTGTCAATCTCGGCTTTCTACTTAATAGATGTCGTGGTCTGCTGTGTTTTAAAAAAAATGCAATGTAGTCAGAAACTAGGTGAAATATAAAAGTAATTACAAAAAATCGGCACGTTGAACTCTGCCCCCGGAAAGGCAGCCTCTACAGTGATGTATTTGTATACTTACCATAACTAACTAGGGCGCGGCTTAGAGATGCAGCGAAGGAATTCAGCCCTGCCATTAAGGAATGAAGACATTTTGCAATTGTTTAAAACCAAATTCTACAGACCTATCAGGGTCGTTATGACTGTGGCCGAAGAAATATGAGTCTCATGGACAGCAGAGGTTGCCAGGGAAGTTACAGAGAGCCAGGGCTCAGGGGCGGGGGCGGGAAAGAAAGACAGGATCCAAAAGGCAGAACTGGGTTGAACCGAGGCTTCTGAGAAACCTAGAATGATTAGCGGCAGAGAGAGCACAGACGTCAGTAGCTGCAGTAATGTCTATGACAAACAAATAACAGTTGAAAACAATAAAACTCCTGGTAATGCTCTGTGTTGTAATATTGACGGCAGCGTGTGGGGAGGCTCTGACAGCTGTTAAACAGATGTGGCAATTAGCAAACCTTATGGTCATGCCTGTAAGATTATTATGCAACATGTTCTCCAGCGAAATTAGATGACTTCCTCCTTTGTGCGGAGGCTTCGTCTAATGCTCCATTTCAGCAACCTCGTTAGCCGGGACTGCCTAATCCACATGCGTGTGGGCGCGCATACAGTATACAGATATGTGTTGGTGTCTTCTGAAAGAGGTAGAGACATTCAGAATTTAAACAAGAACAATATCAATTCGGCTGTGTAGCAGATCCCTTCAATTATAATCGCTAATGGACAAATTGAGAGATAAAAAGACGTTTCTATCATGTTGAAATTCAATGAACAGTTTTCAATTAGGCTTTGGATATAAAAGGAAAAAAGAAAGCGACTTTTCCTTGATGTTAACATTGCTGAGAAAGATGAGAGGAACTTTGCTTTCTCATTATAGGCTGAAGAGATGCCTACAATGCCGCATATTTAAATTATAAATCAGGTCGCTCTCTGCCAACCGAAAGCAATATCAATTAGAACTTAGGTGGATTAAGCCTTAAAATGCCTTATATTTAATGACAAAAGTATGACTGTTAATCTCCACAGCCATCAAAGGGATAATTTAAGGCAGCAAGAAATCAGAGAATGATGTCACAGAAATAGGCTCTTGCAGCTTTTTGGATAGTATTATCGTAATTAATGTACTTCGAATGACTTTTTTTGTGGGTTATGGGCTTTCACAAAAGCATTTATTGCAGGCATAAAATATAAAACTCTAAAGAGTGGGTTTGACTAAGGTTGACTGGAGGGTCCTTACCCTTTCTGCTACAGTAATTCCTGTAAAATAATAGTTTCATTTACAGGCGCCATTTATAATGTTGAATTTATGCCAGTTCATCTGATATAAATCATGGTAATAGCATGATCTATTGTATGTCACTTGAGCGAATGCAAATTAAATATCGTTAAATTAAAGAAAAACTGTTAAAATAACATTAGGCTGTGACTAGAGCTCCTGGAATAAAGGAAATGGGGGGTTAAGGATGAAATTTCACGACTGGAGGTCTCCATCTCGTACCGTAATGTGTTGCCAAAAGCAAATGTAGGTACACAAATAAATAAATTAAAGACGGTGACGTGGAGCACTGGACAAAGTCACAGATCCTCGCCACATATGGTTTCATCTAATTTCCAGCAGCAAGCCTGGTGATTAAAGAGCTGCCTTTCTGTTGGGGTCTGCTCCCTGCGTTTCTTTCACTTCTAATCCAGCACTTGGAAATGAAGTTTCTTTTTTAATTACTCGGTGATTCCCCCCCTTTGACTGGCAGGCTGTTTTTCCAGGAGCACTTTCCACAAAGCTCTTGTTTATTATTTTCTTCTCCAGACCCAGCACCGCCCAGGGAGCACAGGAGGGTTCCTTGGTTAGGCAGTTACTGTGGATCCTTTTCATTGTTTCTGCAGCCATAGGTTGTGAGACGGAATCAGAAGCAGAGTCTTTACAGCTTCAGTTCCTGACTGTGGTTCCAGAAAGCCCGGGTCATTAATAAACGAGAGTCATTAAAATGCATCTATCAGACAAATCTACTTTCCCCCGCAAATCAGGGTTTATTCTCTTTATTGCATTTCAGAAGTTGATTACAACTCATTTTCCAAACCAACCAGAGCCACTGTGCTAAGATAATTGGAGGGATGGGGGCGGGGGAAGGATGAAACAAGGGGTACAGGCAAAATTATTTCTTTTCATACAGAAAAAAATACACGTTTATAAACCATCATCATCAATGGATCACACTCGGGAAGGAATGAATTGGGGTTGTGTGTGTGTGTGTGTGTGTGTGTGTGTTCTATTTCACGTGTCACCTAGCACATTGTCAGAACTCAATAAATGTTGATGGATGACAGGGTGACATAGCCATTATAACATCAATTAATTTGCTGTCAAGAAAAAGTGGGCCCTTCACATTATCCAGCCATAATTGCCTTGGCTTTGCTAACTTTTCCCTCCCTAACAGGTTATGTGAATAGTTATCAACACTTACGCCTCAGAACTACTCAATCAAAGGCTGCATTTTCCCACCCACATGCCATGATAGCAAAAAAAAAAAAAAAGGTAATTTATTGTGGTGACTGGTTACCTGCTAAGATGGGACCCTGGTGATCCTGATGGACCCAGGAAGCAGTGCAGGCTGTAAAGAGAATACTTGCAGCCGTGCTGGAGACACTGGGTTTGAAGATGCGCTGCCAAGCTAACATTCATTATGCACGTGGCTTATTATGTGCCAGGCACTTACTGACTGGGGTCAGGACTAGGGCCTGGAGAGTGAGGTATTCACCCTGGGTGCAAAGTTAGGGGAGAACGCACCCCAAAACTCAGTCATCTAGAGTAATCACCTTTTAATGCCATATTTTAAAAAATGAACATAAAAATCCATAGTGAACCAAATATCAAAATTTTAAATAAAGGAGAATCAGAAACAGTGCCGTGTGAGGCTGTATTGGAACCTGAGGCAAGAGGGACCATGTGCCTTCCCACATGTATGCTTTGATGTAATTTTTAATGAGTAGCGTTCTGAAAACATTAAGGATGTTGAAAAAAATACTGAAAAATTGACAACAGTTGTATCAAAATGTAACATTATCTTATGGCTAAGTGTTTTATTTTTTTACCCCAAACAGAATTGATGATAATTTTGCTCTTCTGGCCTTAATGGAAGCAAAATCCTCAATAATATTTTCAAAATGTAATTCTGGGAAGAAAAACGAACCATTAAAATAAATACATAAACGCACACATATGGGGACGCACCATTTCTCTTTGCCTCAGGCTCCAATGTGGATACGCGTAGCGCTGATCCTATGTTTAGGTAAAATTTTGATATTTTGCTCATTATGGATTTTTCCCATTAATTTTGATTTTAAAAAATATTGCATCGAAATAGGATTGATCTTGATTACTGAGTTTTGGGGGCCCCCTGAAATTCCATGCCTGAGGCGAGTGCTTCATCTGTGTCTCACTTAGTCCCAGCCCTAAAGCACTTGACATATTATTCACTTAATCTTTCGATAGGCCCTCCACGTAGGCCTTATTATTATGCCTATTTTGCAGATGCGGGCGCTAAGTGGCAGCAGACCTTTTGGTGCCCCACTGTGTCCCCTGGGCATGCACAGTTCCCCGCTGTGCCAAAGGCTTACGCAGGCCCGTGACTCTCCGCCCCGGGGCTTGCTCTGGTCCCCTGTCAGCAGCCGGCGACTGAGGCAGAGCTGCGCATCAATGCGCCTGGGAGCAGCCCTCCACCACTGACAGGTGATCCGTCCCCCACCTTCTCCCAGGTGGGGCAATACCCGGGCTGATCCCTGCACTGCCTGTCCTAAGGAGCCCAGCAGGACCCTGCTCATGATGCTCCATATTGACCTCCCTCCCTTGCCTGTCTCTTTCTACATCCCCACCGGTGCTTCCTGGGGTCACCTCCCAAATTAACTACCTGCCCTCAGAACCTATCTCAGGACCTGTTTTGGGGGAGCCCAACCCGAGATGCCGAATCACAGAGCTATTGATTAGATAACTCACCCAGTTTGCACATTTAAGATGTGGGGAGTAGGAGCTCACGTTAGGAGAGTCGACCTCTAGGTCTGCATTCTCAGCCACCCTGCTGCCGCACACTTCGGCAAACTATGGCCTCTCTGCTTTTTTCTATCTGGCCATGAGCTAGGGATTGTTTTTACCTTTTTAACTGGTCAAAAAAATCATCATCATCCTAATTCTTGACATGTAAAAATGACATGAACTTGAATGTCAGCTACCATAGATAAAGTTTTATTGGCACACAGCCATGCCCGTTCATTTACATATTGTCTGTGGCTGCTTTCCAGCTATAAGGGCAGAGTCAGTAGCTGTGACAGAGACCGAAAGGCCTGAAAAGCCAAAACATAATTACAAACCTTGGCAGTCCGGCGTGCTGAGCCTCACTCCACAGTCCTTCCACGCCAGCTTTTGTAACTTACAGTTAGGTGGTCTTATTAGGGGCAGAAATAGAATATTGGGGACCACATAATTGTAAGAAATATTAATCATGCTCTATTAACCGGGATTGTTTTAGTCTGATTAAAGAAGGCACATTCTAACCTGGCTGGCAGTTGCAGTGGGACCCGGGAGCTCACCTGGAAATGCAGTCCATCCTCCCCATCAGGGAAAGATTAACAACCTTGTTGCAGAAACCAAGCCAGAAATCAGAGCTGCCAGCCCTTTCTAGATCCCCAGCCCTTTGCATACCTGCAGGCCCTTGCAAATCTCCAGCCCCATTACCTGTAAGCTGCCCATTTGGCACATCCCTTTGCCTACTTTCCCATGTAATCTTTGTCCTTCTACCCAATATAAGCAGCTGGCTTATGGGGGGCTGCAGAGCAGATTTTTGTGGATGACTTGCTGTTCTCCCATACTGCCGGCAGGATTGGAATAAACACTCTTAATGACTCAACCTTGTCTCTGCTTAATTGACTCAAGTAGTGACAGGCAGCTTCCCATTCATTGCCTGGTTATAGCAGCCGTGGGCAAACTACGGCCCGTTTGAAATGAATAAAACTAAAAAAAAAGACCGTACCCTTTTATGTAATGATGTTTACTTTGAATTTATATTAGTTCACACAAACACTCCATCCATGCTTTTGTTCCGGCCCTCCGGTCCAGTTTAAGAACCCATTGTGGCCCTCGAGTCAAAAAGTTTGCCCACCCCTGGGTTATAGTCTTAGATAAGTTTCTTTACTACTCTGAGTCTCAGCTTTTGCAAGTGTAAAATGGGTATAACTAGTTGCTCCTTATAATATCTGTGAAGATTTAACACTTGAGGCAATATTTGCAAAATTCACCTAGCACACAGTTCACCTCTGATGAATAGAATTTCCATTCTACGAAAATAAATTTTATGAAAACAATTGAGTTGTTCATCAGCTTGTGGAAGCCCTGTTTTAACCAGCAGATTCTCCTGGTTGGGTGGTCTGGGACCGCGTTTGCATTCTACGGGTAATGGTGGGCCTAATTGCCTGTTAGCTGCAGATTCCTTTAAAGTTGGGCAAGACATGGGAAAGCAGAGAAAACAAATGCATAAAAACAAAGCAGCATGGAAAACGTCAGGGGTAGGATGTGAGGAACTGGAATCAATATTCACAATGCATGCGTCTCAATTTTCTTTGTTACGGTGTCGCTGTTTTGAAAAGTCTAAATTATGCTTGCAGAAACGTAACGTATGCATACATATGTATGAAAGCATGCAGCTGAGCGGGGTGAGGCAGGCAAGCGCAATGGCAGGTTTTGCTTCCAGAAAGAGCCAGAAGCAAGTGGTAAAATTCATTTCCTTACACAAGTGAGTGGTGGGTCACGCCAGCAGACCCTGCTCAGGGATGTTCTGAAAGGACCGGTGATAACGCAAGGCGCCTTCTATGTTTCTCTTGAACCCACTTTCTTTCCTCCTTCCCTACAGTCCAGGCTGCCTTTACCTTTTCCTGGCTTATGGCTCCCGACCTGGTCTCCTTCCCACCAGTGGTGTTCAACCAAGGAGAATTTTGCTTCCCCAGGGATGTTTTTGTTGTTGTTGTTGTAACTGGAAGGATGCTACTGACACCTAGTGGGTACAGGTCAGGGGCGGCGATGAAATCCTGCAAGGGGCAGCCCCACTCCCAGATTCCCTGGCCCCAGATGTCAGTAGTGCCACGGTTGAGTCATTCACTCCACTGGGTCCCCAGTTCGGCAGCCAGAGTGACTGTTACTTCCTAGAATATAAATCCGGGCACGTCGCTGCCTTGCTTAAGACCCGTTATCGCCTTCTCATGGCCTGCAGGGTAAGATCTGAAACCCTATTCATGATTACAAAAACTCCCTGCCTGCTTCTTGCCTACTTTCCCTCTCACCTCTTTCCTCTTCGAAATCAATGATCAGTTTACATGTTAGCTCCCCCGGACGGCGGCTCCCATCTCTCCAGCATTAGGCTGAGTCCCTCTCACGCCGTTGTTTGATCGAGTGTCTGCATTCCCTCGTCGACTCCAAGCCCTGGGAGGGCAGGCCTTGCGCCATCTCTCGCGCTTTCACACGCAGCGTCTGGCACACAGATGGCGCGCAGTAAATATTTGTTGATGAATGGCGTGCGTGTGCTGCTTTGTTTATGTGGAGCAGTCTATTTAGAATGTCGTCAAGACGTTTACAAGTGTAGATCCGTGTGATAATTCATACGTCTGGGTTGTGATCATGCTGATTTGCCGTGCAATTATAGCAACTGAAAAATGAGGCAAGGGAGCAGAAATCCAAAATGGTGGAATCTGAGCCATGAAAATGAACAGGTTGTTCTAGGTCCTTTGGAGAGAATGGATGAATACTGGATAATTTAATAATGATAAGTCTTAAAAAGAAATGAATGTTAAGAATCTTTAGACAATGGGTGATGTAACTGTCAAGCACTGTCAGGTGGGGGTGGGGTGGGGCGGGGGCAGAGTTTAAGAATTTACTTTGCTTGGAAGCTAACAAGTGAGTCTGCCAGTTTCGTGGACGCTGGCAGAAGACACGAGACCCCTGGGTCAGAGACAAAGGACATGATTACAGCAAGCAGGCAGCAAGAGCTCCACGTACATGTCTGTTCCCCTTGGTCCGTGTCCCAGGGAGGCAATGTAGAGTGGCCTGGTAGATTCTGCACATGCAATGGGTTTATGTTACAGCTGAATCCCCGAGTTTAAGAAACCTCCCATATTATAAGGGGGCTGCTGGCAAGTCTGCCCAGCCTTTGCCTTACAGGGAGGCATTGCCTATATTACTCTCACCAGGAAACAAACATGCTTTCTGCCCGGGGGGCAGACACTCTGTCTGTTTTTCAAGGCTGTATGCGCTGCAAATGTCCTTGAGAAGACTGTCTGGGGCAGTGATGGCGAACCTATGACAGAGGTGACACGCGAACTCATCCTTTTGGTTGATTTTTCTTTGTTAAATGGCATTTAAATATATAAAATAAATATCAAAAATGTAAGTCTTTGTTTTACTATGGTTGCAAATATCAAAAAATTTCTATATGTGACACGGCACCAGGGTTAAGTTTGGGCTTTTCAAAATGCTGACACGCCGAGCTCAAAAGGTTCGCCATCACTGGTCGGGGGTAAAAGCTGTCACGAGGCATGTACAAATGCTTTGAGAATTGTCCCCCTACCCCAGAGCCACCATGATGCATTGACCAGTTAAAACTTTTAGAATGAGCTTTAAACTCAACCCCCTTTCTAGCCTTTGACGTTTGAGAGAACATTTCCTATGTATTCCTTTACATGCCAGATGGATGGGCGAAGGAGGAAATGTGGAAACATGCCTGCGTTTTTCTGTATTACTTTATTCTCATACATGCGCAGCATGTGCGGGCAAGCATTTGAAAATGCATTTCTCTGGGAATGGCTCCAGCCACCAAACCATCGAGCTCTGTTGATTCCATCTTCCAAATATTTCTTGGATTCACCTGTTCTTCCTCACCTCCATTGCCACCATCCTTTGTTAAGGCTTTATACGTGCTTCTCCCCTTCTGCTCTAGTCACTTTGAGCCTCTTGAAGCCCGGTTTCCTGTTTCTGAAACGGACATAGCAACGTTTCGACCCATTGAGTTTTTGTGGGAATGATGTGGAATAATGCAGGCCAGCCCGACAAGTACTGAGGCTCAACTAATGTTAACTCTCATGACTTACGACTTCTGTAAGTACAGGCTCTGATTGTGTTCCCTATGTTTGATTTCTTACAACTAACAGGTACTTTGAGGCAAAGTCTTTCCAGTGAAACCAGTCCTTATGAATGGAAGCATTTTCGGCTGAAAGCTGTGGGCAAGGAGAAGGGTCTGAAAGGGGGAGAAAGGATAAAACAGATCAGTTGATGTGTACCCTTCGAGGAAATATAATTTGAGCTATTCTATTGCAAACCAGCTCGATTTCACCAGGAATGCACACTTGCTAAGCACATTAAAAAAAAAGGATCTGAAAGCTCTTCTCTATTCTATGATTAATCGAACATGTTTGGGCCAATACAGGAGGAATAAAATTACCCCATCACTATATGTGTGTGAGATAAAATATACGATTAAAAATATTTATTATACTGATGTGGAAAAGAATAATATGTTAAACAGATACGCATGTAATAATGCATATTTTCCCCATAAAATTTAATTTATCCCTTGGGCCGGGCATAAACTTTCCTCTTGAACAACTTGCTTTCCAACTATAGATTGCTGAGCTAAACTGCTTAGTTTTACAGCAAATTGATCACTACTGTAATATTTCAGGAGCAAAATGATCCTCACCAGTCAGTTTGATTTCAAAGGCCAAAATTTATAGTTTTGTTCCTGATTTAGTGATAAGATTTTTTAACATATTGAGCATTTTATCACTTTCTATCAGGACATGGAGTGGAACTTACAAATGAAAAAAAAAAAGCCAACAAAAAAGGGACCATAAATAATATACTACAGAATGACAGAAGAGTTTAATATTCCCTCTGGGCCAGTGGGGAATTACTCAGATTTCTGTCCTTGTAAACATATGTCCTGGCCGCTACGGAAGATGTGTTACACAATCTTTATGCTCCCGGAAAAGGGGTCAAAGACAGAGCTGCAACTCCACACCACAAGGACCTTGCTAACGCACAAAGGAAGCTTTATTATATGTGTGCTCCCCCGTGTCTCCACTCGACTGTATTCAAGGCAGATAAAATGTAGTTATTGGACACTTCTGAAATGTTGAGAATAGGTGCAGACATTTAATGATGGGAAAGTTCATGACTCAGTAAAGATTACTCCCTGGCTGCTAGCTTAGGACAGAAAAGTATAAAATCAAATTATGATAATCATAGGAGTCAGGAGAAAAATGTCGGCCCACTGAGCTCTATTTACTGAATTTCTGAATTCATTATACACCCCCTACGTTGGAAGCATAGGGAACAGAGTTTTGATAATCTCAGTAGATTTGCAAAGTAAAACTATTTTGTGATTACTGTAGTGATTTTGGGGGGAAAACTTAAGTTTGTAAGAGAAAGGACTAAGGCAGTGGTTCTCAACCTTGGCTGCACATTAGAATCACCCGGGAATCTTTTTAAAATCCTGATTTATGGGCCTCATCCTCCGGAAATTCTGTTTCTTTGTTATGGGGTGGGGCCACAACATTAGTAACAAAGAAACAGAATTTCTGGAGGATGAGGCCCAGAAATCAGGATTTTAAAAAGATTCCCAGGTGATTCTAATGTGCAGCCAAGGTTGAGAACCACTGGACTAGGGCCAGATGAGACGTGTAGTAATAGAGATAATAAAAGCAGTCTTCTTGCCCTGGTCATTGTTGCTCAATGGTTAGAGTGTCGGCCAGTGCACTGAAGGGTCCAGGTTTTGACTCTAGAATCTAGATCAAGGGCATGTACCTGGGTTGCAGGTTTCATCCTGGCCCTTTTGGCAGCATGTGCAGGAGACAACCAATCGATGTGTCTCTGTCACATTGATGTTTCTCTCTCTCTCTCCTCTCTCACCCCTCCCTCCCACCGTCTCTAAACATCAATGGAAAAAATATTCTTGGGTGAGGATTAATAAAAAAAATAAAATAAAAACAGTCTTCTTGTGCCACAATATACTCACAGGCACCTAGAATTTACCTTTTAAAGAGTTGGTTTGACATTAAACCAGTGAAAACAGATGTGGTTGTCTAGGTTTTTGCCACTAAAAATCTTTTTATCCCCTCAAACAACATTTCCATCACATAGCGGTGTCTACCTGTCCTGACTGAAGAGTTAAACCATTGATCTGGCGCTTAAACAGGACTTTGAGCTGCAGTGGTCTATTTCATCACACGTGACTTATGTGTTGAGTCAGCAAGGCCAAAGATGCTTCCAGCTGACATCAACTCGAGACAGCTGGGGTCTGCGAGCTCTTTGTTTTGTAACCTTCACTCCGATCTGTGTTCTAGGGAGAGGACTGACATTTCTACCTGTGACATTCAAAGTATCTATCCCTGCACAGTGTCCTTGGCTGACGAATCTCTTTGATAATTTCATATGGACTATCAGCCTTTGCTCTGTCAAGTTACGGCGCTGCTAGCATTTTGTAAGATACCCTTTTTTTTTGGTCTGCTCATTAACATTTACAGTTTTTGCAGCATGCTTAGTTTTTTTCTTTTGTTTGCTAAATATTACATGTTTTATCATTCTGTGGCACTAAGTGATTTCTGCATGACAAACAGCTGTGAAAGCTCAGTGACACACACATAAGCATTTATTGCTCTTGCCTGAGGGTGGTCCGCTAAATGGCCTGCGGTGATTACATATCTGGGTGTCAGCTGGGGGATCCTGGGGGATGGGTGACTCGTCTCCTCTGGCAGGCCAGCCTGGGCACATTTTCATGACAGTGGCAAAGGCCAAGCAGGACATGCTAGAGCCTTGAGGCCTAGACTCAGACCAGGCACAGCATCATTTCTACTGAATTCTATCGGCCAAAGCAAGTCACAAGGTCAACCCAGATATGAAGGACTCTACCTATTTTAAAAATATATTTTTATTGATTTCAGAGAGGAAGGGAGAGGGAGAGAGGGATAGAATCATTGATCGGCTGCCTCCTGCACGCCCTACGCTGGGGATTGAGCCCAAAACCTGAGTTTGTGCCCTTGACCAGAATCAAACCCGGGACCCTTCAGCCTGCAGGCTGACACTGTATCCACTGAGCCAAACCGGCTAGGGCTCTACCTTCTTTGCAAGAAAAAACTGACAGGCAGTCTGGCACAGAGTATAGATACAGGGACAGAGAAGAATTGGCGCCCTTAACTCAATCCACTGTATAATTTATTAATCCCGGCCATCATGTTATAAGGTAGGAACTAGAGATTCTGCGCTCTTTACTGCTGGACCAGACAGTTTGATCATAATGAACACGAAACCTGTAGCTCATTCGCTCAGGTTTTTGAAGATAAAACACCATCAAGGGGAAGTGAGTACCGTAAATTTTAGTTCCCAAATGAAGATGCACAATTACTGTGGAATGAATTGTTAACCTGGAGCTCCCACTCAGCGGAGTTGGCAGGAGCGTGAGACTGGGTTCTTTCTGAAGATCCCCTCCTGCGGTGGACGCCGGTCATTGCTTGTGGCTGCCGAGCATCTGCGTTCCCCTCTCCCGTCTGAGGAACCCTCACGTGTCCAAGGCGGACTCGCCTCCCACAACTGCATGGAGACACCAAATGTGAGCCTCCTCGGCGGCGCCAGGTTCTGACGTGGCAGTAAGCTTGTGGCCGGAAAGGGCAGGGGTCACACAGAATCCTTTCTGCCAGGAGCAGCGGTCATCTCCAGGCAGCGGCGGGCGTCGCTCTGACATCACTGTCCCATGTCCCGCACTGATGGCCTAGCTCAGTGGTCGGCAAACTCATTAGTCAACAGAGCCAAATATCAACAGTACAACGATTGAAATTTCTTTTGAGAGCCAAATTTTTTAAACTTAAACTATATAGGTAGGTACATTGTTATTAACTTAATTAGGGTACTCCTAAGGCTTAGGAAGAGCCACACTCAAGGGGCCAAAGAGCCGCATTTGGCTCTCGAGCCGCAGTTTGCCAACCTCGGGCCTAGATGCGTCCAGTGTGAACTGCAGTGTCTGCTCAGCACTGGACTGGCTGTGGGACCAGCATTATAGCTCAAATGTAGGCATTGTTCTGACTGCAATGCCTCCAGGCCTGGTTCTGTAGAGCTTCTGGGAGATTCTGTGAGCTACAAATAATCCTCTTATACTCCCCCCCCCCCACACACACTTAAATTAATTAGAATTAGTTTTTGTTGCTTTCAATCATGAGCCCTGATCCTTCCAGGTTTGTACCTGAGTTTTGGGGCCTTGCACTATGTCCCAGCCTCAGAGGTGGGTCTCTCATCTACTTACTGGTTTTCAACAACACAGGTCCCTGTAGGCATGCCTGCCCACTGCCCTATTTGCCCAACAAGACCAGCCGCTGTCTGCTACCTCTCTGCCATACTCGGCATGAGGAGAATTGGGGGGATATGCTTTTGGCCCCACCTGCCTAGACTTGCTGTGCAAAGATCCCTTTTTTGGGGGGACTCTACCTCTCTAGTGGGCTGCAGGGGAGGGGAGCAAGGCCTCCCAGCTCTCTGAGTCTCCAGACACCCTTCCTTTCCTCTGTTGCTTAAGTTCATCTTCTCCGTCCTGGCGGGATTCTCCTTCTAGTCTAGACTCTAGAGTCTCCTCCTTTTGTCCAATACACTTTGAGTTTGTTTGTAAGCCTCCTCTTTCTCTCTTTTAAAAGTCACATTTGTTCATCCCAGGATTTTGGAAAAAAATTACTCCAAACACTTGAGAATAACATGTGCTCTTCCCTGAGCTACCAAATGCAGATCTGACTCCTTGACTAAAAGTGAGGAAGAGCCCTGGCTGGTGGCTCTGTTGGGTGGAACATTGTCCCGTGCACCAAAGGGCTGAGGGTTCGATTCCCAGGCAGGGCACACACCCAGGTTGCAGGTTGGATCCCTGACCAGGGTGCCTGCGGGAGGCAGCAGACTGATGATTCTCTCCCACGTTGATGTTTTTCTTTCTCTCCTTTCCCCTCCCCTCCTCTTTCTAAAATCAATGAAATTAAAAAAGAAAAAAGCACATACAAAAAAAAAGTGAGGAAGAGGAGGGAAGTGCTGGGAGAAACTCCGCTCTCTTGCAGTGTGAGCCTAAACCTTCCCGGCAGAATGGGTTTCCAAAATGCAAAGCATCGTTTTGGCCTCTTTTTTTGATCACACCTCCTGGTATTTCTTCCTCCTCCTGCTCCCTGGAACCTATGTCACCGCGGAACCAAACCAGCTAACGTGTCTCAATATCTCCTTGCTTTCATATCTCTCTTCACAGTCATTTTCTCTGCCGGAAAGGCCCCCTGCTTCCAAGCCCTCAGAGTCCATCGCCCAACTTCCCTTCAAGAAGAAATGGAGAGGAAATCCCATCGGCGGGCATACGTACTATTTGGATACGTGTTTCCAGGAATAGTTTGGCCATTTGGGGAACATGTAATTAGACCAGCGATTTCAACCTTTTTTTTTTTAATCTCATGGCACATATACATAAACTAATTACTAAAATTCTGCGGCACACCGAAAATGTATTTTATTTTTGGCCGATCTGACAAAAACATGTATAATTTTGATACATTCACGGGAATGGCTGTTGTTGTGTTGGCTGTTGTCATGTTTTGAATGGGAAATCTAAGGGAAAAGAGGTCGGCACCCCTGACCAAATAGCCACGTATTGCATGTTTTAAACATTCTTGCGTCACACTGGTTGAAAATCGCTGCTATAGAGAAAGTCCTTGTTTTCTGGGTGCTTATGCTTCGGTGGAATATCTGATTGAAAACTCGAGTTTCTGGGACTGTGGGGTAGAACTATACTGCTCTTCTCCATGGAGAAGACACATTTCCTGAGCCCATTCCCCCCGGGAACGCTGAGTTCTGGTCAACCTCATTGGTTGACTGATTGAATAATGTACAGGAATGGGTGAAGAGGAGAAAATTTCAAGTGCCCAGGAATAAATGGAATGGTAATTTTAATGTCATTTTAAATTAAAGTGGGCTAGGATTACCCATGGTGATTTTTTTTTTCTTTTTCGCTCTCATCTTGAAATGGTAATTTTCAAGGATGTCTTTATTCTTTCAAGGACATTTATTGAGAACTTCCCATGTGTAAGACATTATGCTAAGCAGTGGCCTTATGTATATAATAGAACATGAAACAAGTTAGGAATAATGGGGTGTAAACATGAAGCAGTTTTATCTGATCTACCACTATCCCTTACAACTTTATTAAACTGGGGAGGCTTCTTTCCTGTCTCAGATGATTACTTTATCACTAATTTTAATAGAAATTTCTACAGTTACTTTAAGTTACGAACCGCAATCTTAGTTCAGAGATTAAATGCTTTGTGCTGTATAATAAGGCAACCTCTGAACTTGACTTAAAATGAAATCTTCTCCTTCCCAGAAACATGGTCTGCAGGGAAGCCTACATCCAACAAACAGGGCCATAGACGTCTTCTTTCTTCCCTCCCTCCAAGTCTACACGTGTGTTCAAAGGCGTTTCTGACCTCTCTGGTTCAGAGAAGGGGATGGAGGAGAGGCCGGGAGGACAGGAAAGGGCCTGCTTTGTGAGATGGCTCCGTAGCCTCCGGACCTCACAGATGTGTAAGCTGACTTCTCCCTCTGGGCATCGCCGTGAGTTGTTGGAGATTCCTCTCCCACAGAGAAACTTGCATGAGAACATTTCTGTTTTTCTTCCGTTATATCTTGCTTGGGGGCCAAGGATTTCCCTTGACATCCTCCCCCTACTCCAGCTGTCCAGGCCCCCACTCTTTGCTCACAGGATTGGTAGGTATCTCGGATTACTGGATGGCACTATCTACATGGGGACATGTTGGCCTCTTACGCTCTGCTCTGTGGTCCTGGAGACAACATCCAGTGGGTACTCAATTCCCTCCTGCAGTTTCAGGATTGAAGGTTTTCCACTTCTCTAGTCTGAGTCGCCCGCGTGTCCCTCCTCCTTCCCACAGCCCAAGTCTGACCCATAGCTGCTGGGAGCTGAAAACTTGCTCTATAACCATGCATCCAGATTTTTCTGTCTCATAGTTGGTCTTGTGGCATCTTTGAGTCTTTGCCTTTGGTTTGGGAGAAACTGTTCCTTGGAATACCAGTGAGAAGATAGTGAGTGAGGGAGCTGAGTGGAAACAACACAGAATCATAGTTCAAGATCTGCTCCTGACGGAAATCTTGACTAAAGGGTCATCGATAGTTTTTCAAAGAGGTGTTATTTTAGCTGGTATTAAAGGATCAGTTTGTCTCTGAGGTAAAGTAAAAAAACCTCAAACAGCAACAACAACAATAAAAACAACAACAAAGGATGTCCTTGATAGCAGGAATAGGGCACCGAAGAGGAGACATCTGAAAGTACCTGAAATATCAGTGAAAATGGCTTCAGCTTTAGAAAGTGTGGTTGAGAAGATCCTTAGTGGAGAAGAGCTTGTGGTGTTATGCTAAGGAGCGTGGCCTTTACACAGCAGTTCATGCCCTTCCGGATGTTGTAAAGAGGGAAGTGATGTGTTCTAGAAAGGCAATGACACCTAGGAAAAAAACTAACAAAAGATGTGTAGCATATCTATAGAGAAAATTACAAAGCATTAGTGAAGGAAATAAATCAGACAACTCTACCATCTTAAAGCCTGTGGCTGTGCATTTCAATATTTGTGGTATTTGTTGGTCTGATTTTATTGTCTGTTTTTTCTCTTGATTGCCTTTCTGCTAGATGTGGAATGGAGAGGAAGTTAAAAGATTTCTTCCTCCCTCTACTGCTATTCATCAGTGAGTAGCTGGAAAAGTTAAACAAAATGAAACAAAATCACTTGGGATGTAGAAATAAGTGGGGGGGGGAAGGAAAGTTGTCAAAAAATAAATGTATTTGTGTATTTATTTGTAGTAAATAAATGAATGAATAAATAACTAGTACATATGGTGGTGTTAGTATACACCTGGAAAAACTGGAGGAATACACACCTCCAAATATATACAATCATGGGCCATTTAACAATGTGGATACATTCTGAGAAATGTGTGGTTAGGCAATTTTGTCATTGTGCAAACAACCCAGAGAGTACTTACACAAAGCTAGATGCTATAGCCTACTACTGTAGTTGTATGTGCTACACTTTAAAAAATTTTATTTTTACATTCAACATTATTTTGTATTAATTTCAGGTATACAGCATAATGGTTAGACAATCATATACTTTACAAAGTGTTCCCTTCCCCCTGATATTTCAAGTACCCGTCTGGCACCATACATAGGTATTACAATATTATTGACTACATTTTCTATGCTGTAATTTAGTATGTACTGTACTTTTATATGACTGGCAGCACAGTAGGTTGGTATACACCAGCTTAACACAAACATGTGAGGATTGCGTTGTGTTACAACATTATGACTAGCTACCAGGAAGATGTTGCTAGGCGACAGGAATTTTTCAGCTCTAGTAAAATGTTATGGGACCGCTGTGGTATATGTGGTCTGCCATTGACTAAAATGTTATTGTGGCTGTATTATATGCTATATAATATGTATTAGTGTTTGGGTGCATTTTTAAATATTATAATCTTTAATTTTTAGTAACAATGAGTATGTACTACTTTTGGACCCCCCCTCCCCACATATATCTTTTTTTTTTATCTACCTATGAAGATGTCACACTTAAAATAATATCCAAAGTCCTCAGCAGGGCTCTCACTATTTCTCACCTAATTTCCTTCCTCTCTTCCGCTTGTTCACTTCCTGCAATGCAGTGGCCTTCTCGCTCCTTGATCATGCCAAGCACATTTCCACGTCACAGTCTTCACGTTTCCTGTTCTCTCTGCCCCCAGGTGCCTGCCTGAGTTCCTTCTCCACTTCAATTAGGTTTTGCTCAAATGTCATGACTTCAGACACGCCTTCCCGAAAGTCCCCATCTTCTCAACCTGCTTTATATGTCTTCATAGCACTTACCCACACATCATAGCGTGTCTGTTTACTATCTACCTATATACCACCTGTCTCACTCTATCAGCGTAACCTCCCTGAAGACAGTGTCTAGGATAGTCTACAACACACGGTAGGAACTCAATATCTGTTGACGAATAAGTAGATATATAGAATAGAAATCATCTGCTTGTAAAAAGACAGAAATTTTACTTTTGAGTAGTAGAGGTTGCTTTGTAGAAACTATTTGGGATCATGTAGCTCCAATTTAGTACAGCTAAAAAATTGTTAGTCATTTTTGACACATTTCTTCCCACAGGAAGAATTTCAACCTCAGAACAATTGAAATCTGGGGATGGATCATTCTTTGTTTTGAAGATTATTCTGTGCACTGTGGGATGTCTAACACTATTCCTGACCTCTACCCAGTAGATGCCAGTAACATCCTCCCTGCCCACCCCCACCAGGTGTGACAACCATAAATATCTCCAGATGCTGCCAGATGTCCTCTGGGAGTCAACACCTTTCCTCTCCCCCGCTTGAGACTCACAGCTATAGGATAAATTTAGACTCAAATACTTCTTCATCTTTCTAAAAATATATACAGCATCATATTGAGGAAACAGTAAAATTTTAGCTACTGCTATGCTATTAGGAGGGAATGAGCTGAAAATTCCATCATGGATTCTTATATTCTAATGAGAGCTGCTCAGGTCTGAGCACCTCTCTACATTTTGGTTTTCTTGTTTAGTATAAATGCAACCCAATTTAATCTGCATATAAACACATCCATTGCATATTAAAATCAACATATAAACATCAGGCTGAATGCTTTCTTGACGAAGCAAACTAAAAAAAATTCATGTATATTAATATCACAGATAAGCCAATTATTATATGGAGTAGTAAATAAAAAAACAAAATGATTAATCTAAGGCTGGGAGCGTCATAAAGCAAAATATGTGATATTAAGATTAGCCTGCTCTAGGAACAATATTACGAATCCTTGCATTTTACATGTAATTTGTTTAAAATTAATTTCCCAGTGTGCTAGCTTATTTTTGTTTCACCTAGACCTACGCTAATAAGTTTTATGAAACATTGATATTACTTAAAATCACAATACAGAGAAGAAACCATTTCTCTGCTCTTAATTGAGGCAAACCACACTGGGGAGCCCCACAGCTCCCAAGGCTCCGAGGACCTCCAGGTTCTAGTGTACATGTGGCTGGCCTGGTTTATTAGACAACCAACATTTTTGATGACCTAATAACACAATAATAACCTTTATAATAAAACAGTATAACTTTTGAGAACTTATTATGTATGATTATTCAATTCAATCCTTATCTGGACTTTTGATATTATTATTAACCCCATATTATTGAAGGGGAAACTGAGAAGCTAAGCTGCCCAAGGTCACACACGATTAGTAAGGGGTGGAGGTGGCTTTTGAACTCATTCCTGTTAGACTCCCTAAACTCATGTTCTTAACCATTTTACCACTAATTAGCAGACTATTATGTTCTCTGAATTGCTATTGTTTGTATTAAATAGACTTTCTACATTGATAAATTGTCAGTTTGTATATCCTCATTCATAATATGCCTGTTCGCAAGATCAAGTGGACTGCAGCAGAGAAAAATGTGCCATGGATAAATCAAAATACGTACGGTGAGTTTAGGGGAAATGGCCAGACTGTCCAGTGAGAAGGCTGTTAGAATATTCTAGACAAGAGAAGATGCCAGCTGGATGAAGGTAATGGTACAAGGCAAGGAGAGAAGATGGATTTGGAGACTTTTAAGAAGTAGGATTAGCAGAGCTGCATGTGTGGGATGTTGAGAATGAGAAAGAGTGAGAAGAGACGACTGGTGCCCAGCTGGCTGAGCTGTGGTCCTGGGAGGTGTGCGCCTGGGAAGAGGGGGTGTGGTGGGAGATGGTGGGTCCTTCCTCCTCTGTTCGTGTTCAGTGCCTGTGGGATCATGAGTGAGTGTGTTCACCCGGCAGTTGGCTCCGAGGGTCACCTTTCCCCTTGAACTGTAGATGCTCCCACACATTTTATTCTTCTTTACCAGAGTGGTCACTCTTTGAGGGCCGTGTCCACGGTTTGTTCACCTCTGCCTCCTCAGGATGCATGTTACATTCTAGCATTTCAATAACTAAGTTTTAAATGCTGTCAGCTAACTAACAAATAAAATTTAATGTCCTCTGTCATGCCACAAAGTGAGGGTGAAACCAAACGTGTCTGCAGCCCAGCTTGGTCCCCAGCCCACCAGTTTGCAACCTCTGCTTTACCTTACAACTCCCTTTCAGGTTTGAACCTTGGCCTGTTCACATTGGACAGGCAAATAGATGTGAACTGAATTGAGTTTTGGTCAAAGAACTCTGGCATACTTTCCATACATAAAACCAGGCTTCTGCTTTAAAAAAAAATCCACAGGCTATTTCCCATTGTTGCCATTTTTTTGCTCTCTGTGTGCACATTGGTGTAACATGCCCTAAATGCAGAGAAGCCATAAACTAGGTCATTTCCGTGGGCAGGGAAATTCTCTGAAACAAAAGCAGCAAAACTGGATCATTTTCCTGCTAAAAAGCATACGTTTCCTCCCCCAGCACGCACACAGTTTGATATAATAAAACCAAGTCTGACAAAAATCTTACACTCGTGCAGTTTAAAAGCAGGATTTGTAATCATGCTAATTTAAGCAGAAATCCGAAATCGGTTTCCCTGTAAGAATACCATCCACTGCTTCATTTTCCTTAGGACGACGCTGACCTCTGTAAGGAACGGAGTGGCGTGTTTTTATTTTTTTCCCCTTCCCTCTGGATGTTTTTTTTTTTTCTTCTTTTCATTTTATAGAATTTAATAAATGGGTGAAGGAACAAATGAGAAAGAAAAATACTCCTGAGCCCCCTGGGGCCTCTGTGGGTGTGTACACAGATATTGCAGCCCTGTCCTCAGCTTGAATCGTTTGCTTCACTATTTGACTTTATAATTTGAACTCTGTGCTTCTGACCGAATTTAGCTTGTATATGCGTGTGTGTCTGTCACTGAGTTCTAGCAAATGGCAGGCTCAGAGCACCAAATGCCGAGTTACCTATTTCATGTGCGTTTCTCCCCGTTTGTGTACCTGTCCGCGCACTGCTGCTCCTTGGGGATCCGTGTGGGAAGGCATTGCCTGTCTTTGTTTCTCCTTCCTCCTTGTTTACCCGGAGCAGGCCTCCCCTGTCTCCACTTGCCCTCTCTCCCGTCTGCAAATGTTCACGGTGTAGATATTCCCTTTATTATTCCCTCTAAACTTTCTTTGTTCCCATCTCTGTCTTTTATGATTTCTACTGTGTCATCAGAAACTGACGGCCGGAGCCTGCCAATTAGCCTTTGTCAGCGCCAGCCGCGCCTGCCAAGTGGAGGGAGCTGGGCTGGGCGGACGGCCCCTATTCCGTATGCAGCGCCGTGTCCCCACGTAGAGATATGCCACGACTGACAAAGGAGCAGTAGATGGGCTCAGAATAGCTGCTGACAAACTTGTGTGTGTGTGTGTGTGTGTGTGTGTGTGTGTGTGTGTGTGTGTGGTGGCGGGGCTGGGGTGGGCCAGCCAGGGCAGGACAGGGAAAACCAGGTCCTAAACGCCAGAGAGCAAATGTAACTTGCAAGGTGACTTTCAACTCTATACCAACCTGTCCATGGTTCTGCAATGGTTTCCAGCATGGATACTGCCCACCTGTGTTGGTGAGTGAAAATGGGGGCGGGGGGGTAGGAGCACAGAGATAGGAATGACCCACAGTTTTTTGCTTCTAGATTTCATCTGCTCAGCTCTTCCCCATCAAGCACCCGCCTCCCTAATAAATGTTTCTGGTACCATCAGGGTGAGACAAGTGAGGCACTCGCCTTGGGCACAGAATTTTTTTTTTTTTGGCACAGAATTTAAGGGTGCACCCAAAGCTCAATGATCAAGAAGACTATTAATAGAGTATTAAAAGCACACACAACAAAATTCATGTACAAAAATCCCTGGGGAACAAAATACCAAAATTCTAAATGAAGACGGGATCATTACAACTGGTGTTTTCTTATGCCCCAGGCTCCAAGATGGCTTGGCACGGTGCTATGACTGATCCTGTCTTTAAATTTTTGATATTTTGTTCCTTGTGGAGTTTTGATTCGAATAAGATTGCTTTCATGTATCATTTATGTTGATTACCGAGTGCATTAGCAGCCCTTCAATTCTGTCCCTGGCCCCGGCCCCGAGCATTACTCACATGGACTCACATGGAATTTTGCTGCCGTCTGTGGCCTCCCTCTGACTCTCATGCACTCAGCGGGCCCTGTGGGGGCTGCTGGACAGGCACTGGGTACAACTTCTCACTGGGCAAATCCATCCTGTGGAGGGGAATGCTGGGAAATTGGGACCCCGAGATGCCAAGGTGTGATAAATATATATATTATAGCTGACCCCACTATAATACTCTTTGATAAAGGGGCCCAGGCAGTCGCTGGTACCCCCGTGGTGTACAGAGTACTTGTGTCTCAGCATCTTCAGTTTGCACATGCATTTTCTCAGTTCTCCTTCAGACTTGGGAATAAGTTCTAGGCCAGGAGACAAACCCAAGGACCCCAAACCATGTTCTATTCAGAATTATTCCTTCTACTAGACAACTAAGGCCTTGTACCAGGTCAGCCCCACTGTATGTTCGAATCCTCTTCCACTGCAATGAGTTCTGTTCCAGGATCTGCTTCAGGCGTTGCCACCTGTATCCTGGACAGACTCATCGCCTGCATCACCGTCATCATTCTTGGTTCACATTTATTGAGTGCAAAGCATGCCAATTCCCATTTGATTCTCACAATAGCCCCATATGGTGGGAACAACGATTATCTGCCTTCAGCCAATGAGGAAGACAAGAACCCGAGGCATAAATTCCCTGGCACACTCTTGCTCAAAAGAAGCGGGGCTTGGATTTGAACCCATATCTGTCTCATTCTAGATTTTGAGCTCTTCACCACTTCCCAGTCTTGCATTTGCCTTGCAGGCTTCTGTGGAGTCTCAAAAGCCAGGAAGCTTTCGTAGAACTTTATTTGCTCTACTTTGCATGATGATTTTTTAAATTATTATTCTGCAAATGTAAAGTTATGTTATGAAAGTTTAAAGTAAATTTGAAATGTTTGTTTCAAACTGTGCTTCATCTAATCAGTTAGGGTTGTTGGCTGTAAGCAACAGAAACTAACTCTGGTTAAAACGGACAAAGCCTGGATTTATCAAGAGAATACTGGCCTCCTACAAAATATTAGGAGAGTTAGAGACTCAGTCTTGGGAGCCACATAACAATCTGGTTCCAAGTCCCTCAGCCCTGTCCATTGAACTATTTACCTCTCTGTAGAGGTGTCTTCGTTGAGTACAGGCCCTAAATGAGGTGGGTATAAGGGGGAGGAATTCCATAAGAGGTGACAAATCTCTCCAGTGACCATCTCAAATCGGAATGACAGCCCTTCCTCAAATTACAGAGTCTAATGACTCAGAGAGACTGAATAAATTGCCCAAGATTAATACAACCCTTTGAAAGAAATAACCCCACAATAATTCCCATTATACGGATGAGAAAGTTGAGAACCAGTGAGGTTAAGTAACTTGCCTAAGATTTCAGAGACAGTAAGTGATAAAAGCAGGATATAAATCAGACTATCTGCCTCCAAAGACCAGGCTTCTAACCATCTGAAAAAAACAGAATTTTCTAAAAACAACAAATCTAAAAATACACACCTATAAATTTTAGAAAGTTTAAAAATTCATTTAAATTTGCGTCAAAATACATACCCAAGGCTGAGGGGAACATTGTTTTGCTTTTGACACCAACTTCTTCCTTTAATTTTTACAGTGCTGCTTAAAAACACTCCCTATGAATCTATCACTTATGAGTTTTCTTTAAAAATGTTCATAACTACATATATTTACAAGCAGTATTACCTTTTGGGATTTGATTTCTAGAAGTTTACCATCTGCTAGGAAAAGGAATTGAGAGCTTTAAAAATGTTGCATAGAACATGCCAATTTCAGTGAATCTGTGAGTTTAGGACAATTAGTAGCCGTGGCTTTCTCAACCACCTGGGCATCCCAGGCCTCAGCCGCCAGGCGTAGGGATAGAATGCCGATCACTTACCTGCATCGCAGCCTCCACCTGTGCCATAACACAGCTCCTGCGAACCACCTTCTCTCTCAACCATATCCGAGAGTTTCCATGTGGTCTCCCATGTGTACAAACTATAGGGTCAGTATTCATCCATCCAGCTTCGTTGGTGAGAACAACTTCCATAAAGGGTTTAGATAACAGGATGTGGGATGAACAATAGACTCCATTTTCTCCTCCAGATCCCCTTGTGTCTCTCATCTCTCCTCTCCAACTCCCATCAGGGACCCGAGCAAAACTGGGCCTTCGTATGTTTCTTCCCCTTGACATGTGCAGAGATTCTGTCTTATCTAGGTCTCTTCCAGGAGCAGAACTTGAGACAACAGTTTGTGTGCATGGCGTTTAGTTGGGAGGTGGTACCAGGAACTACAGAGAAAGGGATAAGGAGTGAGACAGGGAAGGAACGTTGCCTCATCAAGACAGTTACCACCATGGGTGACTGGAGTCTATGTTTCTGAGGACACTCTGGAAGCCAGTGTAGAAAATGCAGATGTTCCCCTTGAGAAGGGAGGGGGTGGGGGTATTTATCCACCCACACCCGTCCTTCGGTTGAAGGCTGCTTCAGGAGTGTTAATTGCTGGTACTTCTGATCTACCATGCCAATGGCCAACTGGTCTCCAGAGGCCAGAAAAATCCCGCAGGCAAAGACATGCAGGTGCTGCTGGCATTGGATGTCGGCATCATTCCCTCAGGTGATAAGGACTTGGCCCTGACAGTGATGGGTACAGATACCACCGGGCGGCCCACGCCTCTTCCTTATCAGAGAGAGCTTTGAGTGTTTCTATCCGACAAAGTTGTTGACTCAAAACTCCATATCACCCTTCTTCCTGTTTCAATGACAAAAAAAAAAAAACAACACTGAAAGAAAATGTTAATGCAAATCTATGTTTTGCCAAGAGTAGAGATAGGATTTTTTGGGGCAAAAATTTCAAATTAGTAACAGGGCATTTTCTCGTCTATCCCCGCCTCCCAGCAGTAGATACTGCTAAGATTCATTCATCATGGTTTCTCTATTTTGATGCAACGATAAGAAGATTAAATCACACAGCTTTGGGAGTTTTGCCCATTTTTTCCTCTTGCTGCTACTATTACTTGTAATTCTATTTACTTTAATTAGAATTTAGTTTTTTATTGAACCTATTTCCTTTCTGTTGTATTTTTATAAGCTGCGTTCAGTAACTCATAGAGCTTTTAATAAACTAGAAATAATATACTTTTTTTCCAGTCAAGATGCTGTGTGCCACCCAGGCTTGGATCTGGTGAGCTAGACTTAATTTTAAAGATCTGGCAAATGGATCATCCCAGCAAATGGGGCTAAATTTTATTCTTTGGAATTATCCCAGTTCTAATACCTAAACACTGAACTTTAAATTTATTTCTTTTTACAATTATATTCATTGTTCTTTCCTTTCTGTACACTAGCTGCTGACACCACCAACAGCAATAGCAGCTAGTGTCAGATGGTGCGACACTGTTTCTAAGTGTCAGAGCCCCTACCCTGCCTCTTCTGGCTGTATTATCTGGGGAGAGTTGCCTTATCTCTCATCAGTTTCTTCATATATAAAGCACATGGGATAATTAAGCCAGGTCATAGTTCCTTATATTTATTAAACAGACTTAGAGCACATAAAATGCTTAGTCCAATGCCTATAACATTTTAACACTAAGCTTTTATTACAAAACACTGACACATAACACTTTACTGAAAAAAGGAGTGATATTGTTGACTTGTGAGTCTGTATGTGCATCAGATCTTGAATTATCAAGTGTCTGATTTATAGGTTGTGTGCGCAGATATGTAACAGGAAGTTGATAAATGAATGTATAGACATATAATATCTATGAGTCATGTTCTCATCCTTATGCCTGTGGTCTTAATTCTGAGATATCAATTATATCACAGCTTAATGGGCGCACATGACTGTGTATCTGAATGACCTTTGGCCTTCTCGATCAATATTGACCTAATTGTCTCCGCCTTGGTGTGCGAACGTCTGTGAACCTTCTCAAGGAAATGAAGTCATGGCCAGATGTAGAGAATGCAATGAGGTGGCTGCTCGGAATGGAGTCTCTTTCGCCCTGTGCGCCTTCACCTGCATTGGCCTCTGGCTCACCTTGGCAGGATGGGGAATGGCTCGCCTGCTTTCCTCCCAAGTGGTAGGAGGAAAAAAGCCAATAAGAGCAGCTAACAGTTCTGAGAACTCACCGTGTGGGAGCATTTCATTGCAAATTCCCTGGCTCCTCCCAGGAGTCCAAGCCTTTATTCCCGCCCTCCCCAGTTGACAGGTGAGATTGGCACGAGTCAACACCCAATGATGTTGGATAAATACATGGCATGGCCAGGACTGCGGTCCCCACGGTCGGCCAGCTCTAGAGTTTGCTATTGAAAAAATAAACTTCCATTTTGAAACAATTTTAGATTTACCAAAACGTTGCAGAGATAGATCACGGGAGCCCACCCCCTCAGCACTGCATTTTATTGTCTCATAAGATCTAAGATTTTACCAAATCATCAACTTTATCACCAGCCCATCCATCTTCCTAGTTGCAGATCTCACCTTAATTTGAGGCTCTGATTATCTACAGTCAAGAGAATATAATGCAAAATTTAGTTTTCACTCAACGATTGTTTTCTATGTGCCTTAGGGTCAGTTAGGCACCAGGGTTACAGTGGTGAGCAAAGCAGTCCTGCTCCTTGTCCTTTGCAGAAATGGATATTGCACACACGCACACATGCACACGCGCACACACATGTACACACGGTCAGCAGAGTGTACGTTTATAAGAAACAAGTGATAAAGAGCATTCAGGCATGGAAGCTGACCTGGTCTGTGAGGCGCGGACAAAGGTGAGCTGGGCAGCAGCAGTTACCCTCAGGAGGTGGTGATTGAGCTGGTCCTTGATGGGCGGGTGGGAACTCAATGTAAAAAGATGGGAGAGGGGGCGCCCGGGCAGACAGAACATGTACGCAGTTTCTGGTGTCTGCCATCAGCTTTCCTTTAATGGGCTTCTGGCTCCAGGAGGTGGGAAAAAACTTCGTTTCTTAGAATGCCTGTGCAGGTCTGTTTACATTCCTCCACCCCCTTTTTAGGTTTCTCTCCCTCTGTGATTTTGAACCTGGCCCACTCACTCCTCCCCAGATTTAACCAGCTGGTACTGAATCGGAGCCCTGGACATGCTCCTGTAACGTCATGCAAACACTATTTTAATTATTTTCCTAGAGATAGCAATCTGCTCTACTACATTACTCCTTGAGGAATACATTTTGCTTTATATCTCCAAATAATGAGGACATAGCATTTATTGAGCTCTTACTATGCATCAGGCACTTGGCTAAACCTTCTCATGCAATATATGAATTATTCCTCAGGACAAACCTGTGCAATATTAGCTCCCTATCATCCGTTTAGCAAACTTTGGGGTGTGAACACACAATACAATACACAGATGATGTATTATAGAATTGTTCCCTATCATCCATTTAGCAAACTTTGGGTGTCACTCCAAAAAATTCAATAAAAAGCAAAACAAAACAAACATGTATTGGGCGCCAACCACAGTGTCAGACACTGTTCTAAATCAGAGTCAGCAAACTAGGGACCTAAGGGTAAAGTCTGGCCCTCTGCCTGTTTATGTAAATAAAGTTTTATTGGAACACAGTCATGCTCATTCATTTATATATTGTCTTTCATTCTACAGTGGCATGGTTGAGTAGTTGCAACAGAGACAGTGTGGCCCACAAAGTATAAATATTTACTATCTGGTCTTTCATAGAAAAAGTTTGCCAACCTCTGTTTTAGATACTAGCGACAGGGTGGTGAAAATACTAGACAAAAGTCTGCCCTCTAGGACCTTACATAGCACTACCTGCTAACATAGCAGCAGAGATAGCTAACTGTTCAACAAAACTGCTCCTGGGCAATAGCTGTAGCGCATTCCCCAGCCTCTCTTGCAGTGAGGTGTGGCCATATGAGAAATATAGTCAATAGAATGTGAGTAGAAGTAATTTGGGTCACTCCCAGGCCTGGTCCATAAAAATCTATATGTGATCTTCCATGGTTCTTCCTCTGGTTTGGCGATGACCATTTCTTGAAGACAGAGCAATCTATTATCCTGGCCCTGAATGACAGCATGGAGCCGAGATCTTTCCCCTCCCAACCACAGACACGCCACTCTGGAACCACTCAGTACTGTTGCATCAGCAAGAAATAAGTGTCAATTATGTTTGAGCCTTAAAACATTTTTTTTGTATTGATTTCAGAGAGGAAGGGAGAGGGAGAGAGAGATAGAAACATCAGTGATGAGAGGGAATTACTGATTGGCTTCCTCCAGCACGAGCCACACTGAGGATTGAGCATACAACCTGGGCATGTGCCTTGAATGTAACTGAACCTAGACCTCCTGGTTCATAGGTTGATGCTCAACCACTGAGCCACGCCAACTGGGCTGCTTGAGCCATTTTATATTTTCGAGTCAATTTGTACTATCAGCCAGAATTGCTCTAACTAATGCGGTCCTATTATTCCCTTTTTACAGTTATTGTCCCCATTATAACATACCTTGACTAAGGGCTGGTCACTTTTATCTAAAGACCTTGGTGATAGGGAGTCAGGGTGTTCCATGATGTCAACCATGACCGAGGTTCCTTCTCTCTTGTGTTTGTGCCATCTCCTGGAATGTTGCCCTTGACACCATCACATCTGCTTATTACTGCCACCTGCAGGAAGAGGTGCACAGTTTGTATTTAACTTCCGTTCACATCCTCTTGGCGGGTGGAGAGTCCCAGGCCACAATAGGCTAAAAAGGAGATGGGGAAACATATTCTCCGGTTGGGTGGCCGTGGGCCCATCTGACATATCTGAATATTTGTTGTTAACAGGATAAAAGGCAGACTGGCTGCTGGAAATGGCTTACTGTCTTTGGTTTACACAGTGATTACTCAGAACTTCGATGGTTACTCAGAACTTACAGCCAGGAGTAAATTAAGTTACTATGTTTGTAAGAAGCAACTTACAAATATATCCACTTTATTTTATTAAGGAAAGAAATTATATTTAATTTGAAGGTATAATATGAGCGGCTTGAAGTTACTGAGAGTGTATTACGAGTTAGAATCTGGGTTAAAGGTTTATATGTATGAACTCATTGATGTCTCACCACTGTAAGTGAAGTGTGCTGTCATTCCCATTTTATGGATGAGGAAACGGAGGCTGAGGGAGGTTAAATGATTTGTGTGAAGCCTAAAAGTTAGGGAGACACAGACTCAGGATTCAACCCTCGATTGCCGGGCTCTAGGTCTGCTCGTTTGACTCCTTGCATTCTACTGCTTCATCCATGAAAAGGGGATAAAAATCCCCACCTTAGAAGGAACTGTATGAAATGCCCACCTGGAGGAGGACACACAACAGCTTATTCACTTATTTAAATTTAAAAGTAGAAGTTGACCCAATTTCAGTGTCTTCAGTCGTCTTTCAATGTTTAAAAACAATTCTAAGAGAGCCTGTAAAATGAATCAAATGCATCCAGAATCAAGAGTAGAAGTCCCTCTTCACCCGTCTGCTCACAGAACACCATGTCTCTAGAGTGGGGCTTGGCAAACTGTGACCTGTCACCACAAGCTGACTCCAGCTGCCCCTCGCCCTGCCTGCTTTATAAAATAAATGTTGTGGGGACCCGGCCACAACGCCTCGCTTTGCTTCTGTGCTGTAAGGGCAGAGTTGAATAGTTGTGCCAGAGACTGTACGGCCCACAATATTGGAAATGTTTACTGTCTGTCCCTTGACATAAAGTCTGCCAACCTTCGCTCTAGCGTAATCAATGTTTATGTATCGTGTCTGTTATTTCAGACTTTCTCATGTTTTTGAATATGTCCGAGTGTGTATATATGCAATTACACAAATACATCTTTATATACAAACACACACGTGTGTGTGTGTGTGTGTGTGTGTGTGTGTGTGTGTGTATATATATATATATATATATACACACACACACATATATTTTTAGCTAAATGGAGTCATACTATGAATAATGATGTTCATAATATATCCTGCATATTTCTCCATTGCAGTGCCTGTGGGGCCACTTTGTTATTTTGAGGAAAGCGTATGTTTTGTAGAATGGATGTACAATAATCTATTTGAGCATTTCCCTACTCCATTGATGAGCATAAAGCTTGTTTCCAATTTCTGACAGCCATCATAAATGAGTCATCAGCGTGTCTCTGCAAACCCCATTGTAGCCATCATTCACCCAATCTGTACAATGTTAGGTCTTTGTAGCAGGGAGGGAGGCCAACTCCATTCCCTGCTGGAGTTTCTTACACACGGTAAACAGGACCGAAAATATATTCCGCGTTTCGGATCTTAATTATGCATTATGCACCTAATTAAAATGCACATTGTCAGTAAAAGGTAAGGACTATATTAGATTGTGGTTGTTGGCATCATGATTAATATACATTTAAGCTTTAAAAAAAATCTGTTGTTACATTATGGTAGATTTCCCAGAAAGAAACGCGAAGCTTTAAAATGCATTTTGAAAAAGACAGAAGGAGCTATGAACTCGGTGGGCGAGATCCAGCTTCTCCCAGAGCAGATGATAGTGATACATAATTTAAAAAGGAGCCAGGGCCACACCTTAATCTGCGTGTTGTTCAAAGCAGGCAAGCAGATTCATGCAAATCCCGAGGGTGGAGAAATGCAAGGTATCAAGCTCTCCAGTGAAACCTACATGCATTGTCTCTTCTGCAAAACCATTGATCTGCGTTTTACCGAACTGTGGCTCAGTTTTAGGTAAGAGCCCCTTCTTGACTTCTTCCCGACGTTCACCTCTGCACCGGTACATGTTGCTATGGGAGAGTCTCCTTTTCCTTTTTTTGACCCTAAAGAGTTTCTCTTTGTTCTGAGACTTCCTGGGGGCTTGATGTGAATTTCCCACTTTGTTCCGTGCGTTGCCATTTATAAGCTGCATTTTTCTCACCTTCCCTGCTTCACGCTCAGTTTATTTCCCTGAAAGATCAAGAAAATGACTGTGAAACATTGGCTCACATTTGGAGGTGGCCTCAATTCTTAGACTTTTGTTCACTGGGATCAACCCCCCACCTCACTCCGCGCCCCCCTTCCCCCCCACCCCTGCCAGCTATTGACTGCTTTCTCTTCCTGCTTCAGCTTTCGGTCCTAGTGAGTCTGAGGCCCTTGCCTTTGTGATTACTAATGTTAATGTCCTTCTTGTGTCCTCTTCCTTCGCTCCTTTGTTCTTTGCTTTCGGTACAGCTGCCCGATTGCTTCTCTGGGGTTCTCTTTCTGCCTTGGCCAGTTCTGGGGTGCATGTTAAACGCCAGAGACAGACTGCTGGTTCTCTCTCTCCCCGTCTCTCTTAGGAACCGGACCCCCAAAGGTTACCCTGGCATGTGTCCCTGGGAATAACATGACACATCCCAGCTTTTTTGTGGCTGTGGTCACTTGACCGATTCCTGGCCAATGGGCTGTAAGTAGAAGTGCTCTTGGCCACAGTTTGGGAGCGTCTTTGCCCAGAGAGGCCATGGGCTGGGGTGCTTGGCATGAGAGTGGCGCACTTGCACTTGGACGTGGAGGCCATGTGTTGACCTTGGTGGACCTAATAACCAGAGCCACAGGGGTAACATGGGCATCTCGGTACAAGCCAGGAGAGAAATGCCAGAGACACCAAAGACCAGAAAATATCTCCAGGTGCACAGGAGAGCAGAGCACAGCAGCAGGCCAGCGGAGGGGCAGGAAGGAGCGTGTGCGTGCGTGCGTGTGTGCATGCATGTGTCCAGAATCCTGAGTTGATGCTGTTTAACCCCAAATGATGGCATTTACCTGAAAGTGACTAAATTTTCTGCTATCAGATAGACTGGGGACATGAGAAAAAAAGACATTCAATTGTCATAGAAAAATTAAAAAAAAATAGTTCTTGCACATGCAAGTTTGGGCTCAGTGAAAATCATATCCACTAGGGGAGTTTGGGCTCACCTAGGCCACTGGGACTCAGCGCTGCGTTCTGAACAGGCAGGGACACCAACAGATTTGTGTTTTCTCCCAAAGTCTTTTTTCTGGGAGGCTGTGGCCATGTGATGGTCACGGATCACTTTCATCCCCGTGGAGCCTCTCAGCTGTCCTACATATGTCACTATATTTTTGCAGAGTCAGATAGTGCTTCCTGAATTATTTTCTATTGTCATCATTTGTGATCTCCACTATAGCCCTGTCTTTATATATTTTCTTCAAAATAGGCTTCCAGTCAATTTTTAGAGAGCGTGCTTCGATGCTCTTGGTCAAATTTAAGAACTGCGACTGGCTCTCTCCCTCGACTGATAAGGAACACTGAGAAAAACAGAGCATGACTTTCATTTGAGAAATTCATTTTTAAAATATGTGACCTTTTCCTCCATCCATCTTTTTTCAATTTGATTTGTTGCTAAAGTGATAGTATAAAGACACCGAAGGACTTTTTAAAATTAGAAAAAGAGCCCCATTAACGATGACCTCATTTAGGATTTTTGGTTGACAGTAACAGGAACTGAATTGAAGTAAGATGAGGTGGGAAAAAACATATGGGCTTAAGTCACTGAAAAATTCAGGAAGAGGGCAAGTTTCGGATAAAGCTCGACCTAGAGGAGCCTTTCTTCTTCGTTCTGTTTCTCAATGTGCGGCCATTGTTCTTGAGCGGGACCAACCCTTGGGGTGGCAAGATGGTCATGAACAACTCCAGCAACTTCAGCAGAAGGTCTCCTCTTCTTAATATTAAAAAAAACCCAGCTGTAACAGGTTTGGCTCAGTGGATGGAGCGTCGGCCTGCGGACTGAAAGGTCCCAGGTTTGATTCCGGTCAAGGGCATGTACCTTGGTTGCGGGCACATCCCCAGTAAGGGGTGTGCAGGAGGCAGCTGCTCGATGTTTCTCTCTCATCGATGTTTCTAACTCTCTATCCCTCTCCTTTCCTCTCTGTAAAAAATCAATAAAAACACACACAAAAAAAACCTCCAGGAAAGTGATTCTCATTGGTCTGTTAGGCCGAAGCACATGTCTGAATGAAGTCCCATGGCCAAGGCAATGAAACGACCTATGAGGGCCACAACTGGGGCATGTACCTCATTATAGATTTGGGGGTGGGGTAAGCCCTGGGACCCCATGGATTAAAGATGATGGAAAAGTGGTTCTCTCTCCCCTTGCACCCCTCCCTCCATATCAGAGCATTGTTCCCAGAAGGATAAATACATGCTGATTAGGAAAAAACAACAGAGAGCCACCAAACTCATAACTCTGTTCTCCAAACACTAGGAACACTTCTATCCTTCTGCATTCCTTTTTGTCTCTGTTCATAACATTATATCTTTATTTGATTAGAATTATAATACAAAATAGATCAGATGTCAGCAAACTATAGCCCGAGGGCCAAATTTGGCCCGCTGCCTGTTGATGTAAATAAAGTTTGATTGGCACACCGCCATAGCCATTCACTCACAGATTGTCTATGGCTGCTTCATGCTACAGCAGACAGTTCAGTAGTTGTGACACAGACCAGATGGTCTGTGAAACCTAAAAATATTTACTATCTGGCTCTTTACAAAAAGTGCTTTTTACTTAATGGCTTCTTGAGAACAATTCCATGTTTTCGGGGTCTTCATAGTCGTTATGATGAATTCTGGTGACGGAATAATTTCGTTGGGTGGGATGAATCTCCTTTACTGGTCTGCCCCAGGGAGAGAGCAGCACTGGAGGTTTCCTGTAGGGACGCACTCTTTTCATGCATCTGAGCAGCATGTGGAGGCTCCTTTAGGTGCTTGCTCCATGCCCCCCCCCCCCCGATGAACTCTGTTGAAACCCTTATCAAACTATCATTATGTTTTCTTTATATAAAACACCTTGAGCGCAGGGACAATGGCTCCTTATGCATCATCTAGCACCGTGGAAGGCATCACCTAGGTATGTTATCTACTACCTCTGAATTCACAACTTCTGCTGGAGTGAATCCGGTCATCCACTGCCTTAGCTACAAGCTTCTGTGGTTCTTCCATTGCTTTTAGGATGATATAAACAGTCCTCAGCATGATGTGTCACTCTTGCATGCTCTGACTCTGACTTTCTTCTACTCTGGCTTCCTGTGCTCCAGCCTCAGTGCCTCAATGCTGCATGCTTCTTCCTGCCTCAGGGCCTTTGCACATGCTGTCCTCTCTGTCTGATCGTCTCCCACTCAGACCTCATTCCATGGAAACTGGCAATGAAATAGGGCTGGGAAATAACACCTAAGACACAGTGTGTAGTTGTTCTTCCTGCCTATGCATCACAATCCCCCTCTTTAGCCCCAAACCCTTCACACAAAGGAGTTCACTCACCAAACATTTATGTATTGCCAGGAACTGTCTCAGTCTTGGAATAGTGCAGCCATAAACTAGACAGGTACAACCTTGACTCTGTGGAGCTTATACTCAGTGGAGGCATCAGACAAGGAATCCATCAACTATTACACAGAGTGACAGGCGAAGGTGCAGGAAAAGAGAAGACAATGTGGGAGCAGAGCTGAGGGAACTGCCCACGCCTAGGACCTCGGGCGAGACTCTCAAGATTGTGACACTGCAGATGGCACTAGAAGATGCAGATTTAGCAAGCAAAGGGATGGGGGAGAGTGCTCTAGGTCGAGGCAGTAGGATGTGCGAGCCCCAGAGATGAGAGATCAGGGATGCTGAGAGGAGTTCTGAGTTTGCCAGCCCCCCAGACGCTGGGCTGAGGCCTGGTATTCTTAGATGGGAGGCGAAGTGGGTCTCCTCCAGGTGACCTCAGTACCTCCTTCTTGCCTTCAAGGTCTCATCTAGGAGGCTGGAGTTGTCCATGACCATCTTGCTACCCCAAGGGCTAGGCCTGCTCAAGAATGATGCTTTCCTTTTGCTCTCACTCTCTTCTGTGCTTTTACTACAGTCTGATTGTTAGGTTTGAGGACAGGATTGGACTTCCTGCAGACAATGACTTGATCAGGGGTTGGTTAACTTTTTCTGTAAAGGGCCAGAAAGCAAGTATTTTAAGTTTCACAGGCTGTACCAGTTTCTGTCACAACTAAACTCTGCTGTTAGAAAGGAGCTGTGGCCCTAGCCAGTTTGGCACAGTGATAGAGCATCGGCCTTCGGACTGAAGGGTTCCAGGTTTGATTCCGGTCAAGGGCACATGCCCGGGTTGTGGGCTTGATCCCCAGTAGGGGGTGTGCAGGAGGCAGACAATCAATGATTCGCTCTCATCATTGATGTTTCTATCTCTCTCTTCCTCTTCCTTCCTCTCTGAAATCAATAAAAATATATTTTAAAAAAGGAGCTGTGGACAGTATGTGGATGATTGAGTGTGGCTGTGTTTCATTAAAAACAGGTGGGGTTGGGGTTTGGCCCAAGGGCCATGGTTTGCTGACCCCTGACTTAGATGATCAGCAATATCTTTATGTAGATCTTGACTTCTTATTAGGGAAAAAGTCTCTTATAGCAGTGTTTTCAAATTGAGCTCTGCTCTCCCCTGGGATTTCAATGGAGTTGCATGAGAGTCTGGGAGGTGATGGACGGATGAGGTCCAGAGAGAGGGGGCCACTACCCCTAGGCAGTCAGTATGTTCATGAACCTGGCATTGTGACACCATCTTTGGAATCAGACCTTCCTTGTATATGCACGAATATAGAATCTATGTGTGGTGGTAAAGACAGGGTGATTTTTACTTCTCCCCACAGAAAAATCAAGTTTTTGTGAATAAACATTTATTATTCCTAAAAAGTCCCAAAGGAGTTGTCTCCTACTTTGAAGAAGCAGAAAGATCAGAATTTATTTAGTTGGGCCGTGACTTCTTTGTTTCAAGAGAAAAGGATGGCTCTTGAAATGATTCAGTTTACTTTTACTAGTGATAAGGCTTTGGGTGAAGGTCAAATTCTTATTTTCTTTTCCCATGAAATATGTTATTTGAATGGCCTTCTTAGTGAAGCCCTCCTGATGTTGTGTCCAGTAGCGCCTCTTCCCCATCGTGCTGGGATTAGGGGCACTATTCCTCTCTTCCCTCTGGCTGTCTCCCCTCATCCCTCCAGTCTCTGATTCACGGACTCTACCCTGACTCCACATTGCAGATCTGTGCACCTCTCATTGTCCTTTCCTGTTTGTCTGTAGATCGCCGGTCACTGTGTCCCAGCTGGAGCCCGAGACGGGTGCTTATTTCTGCCCACCTCCCCCACCGGAGGGCAGGCACTGCATTGGCAGGGACCACACCTGTTTGGTTCACCACGCCCTGCTGATTGTGGACATGAGACACTGCTCTGCAAGGGTTTGTCCGGTTAAACTGGTAATTGTGTCATTTCACTGGTTGGGATTGCAGAGGGATGTGAGTGGCACAGATGACTTCAGGAACAGTTCCACAGAGATGTCAGTGAGGGACAGTTTCTGCCGCCAGCAGCACACTATTGATAAATAGTGACTCAGAATGTAAGACTTTTACGCTTTATTGTAGAAGATGCTATTGAGCTATTGAAATCCCTCCTCATGTCATCTCTTCCCCCACCCCATACATTCACAATGTTTCCGTACATGTCACTCCACCCCATACATACACAATGTTTCCGTACATGTCACTGGTTTATCACTCAAAGCCGGGTTGTCTGCCTCAGGGCTTCCTCTGGACCGGGCACCAGATGCCCACAGGGGTTACCTGCTCATCAACACACTCTGGATTGATTGCCTTCCCTCCCTCTCTAACTTCTCACTCCCTACTGGTGCTTCCTGGGATCCCCTTCCATGTGAATTACTCCCACCCAATGCTTGCCTCAGGCTCTGCTTCTAGAGGAACCCAGGAGAAAGAATTCACTGAAAGGAAGCCTGGAGGTGGACAGGGCTAGGGCTGCTAGCTCAGCAGCTCTCAAGGTCATCCAGCACCCAGACTCTTCCATCCTCCCCCTCTTCCATCCAAGCAGGTGGCCCTTCATCTGCGGGCTTGTTCTGTCATGACGCCAGGCGGCTGCTGCAGCTTCAGAGACTGCGCCTCCCCTGGGCGTCCCACGTTGGATGCGCTGGGTTGGGGCGAGATGCAGCAGGTGAAGAGGGTCTTTCCTGCTTCTCTCCTCGGAACAAGGATAACACACCCTTAGGTCTCCCTGGCCAGAATTGGGTCACGTGACCAGCACTTGCTGGAAGGGAGGCTGGGAGGGTGACTCTCTGGTCTTTCAGTCTCTGACCTGGGACGGGGTCAGGGCACTGGGAACAGACAAGTGTAGCCACAGCATTCACCAGAGCAGGGGGCATGTCCCTCCTTTAAGATAGGCTTGCAGCCACGGGTGGTGAGATCACTAATCTATTTGTTATAAAAGGGGCCACCAAACCAAATGTGCCTCCAGAAAGGAATCTTCATCAGTTCATGGCTGAGAAGTTTAAATTTTACAGGAGAAGTTTGAAATCTCTGTCAACGATGGAGATGAAAAGGTCTGCATTTAAATCTGTTTCCTCAACAGATGGCTTCCAGAGTGAGCCAAGAGCGGAACGCACTTTCTGGGCGCAGCCACTCTCCATAAAGCTGGCCACGCGGGGTATGACATCAGCAGAGCCCCCGAGTGAATTACGGCGCATCCTTGTATTCGCTGCGGCGCCATCTATTATGCTCCTGTGTGTAATGTTGATTAGGAAGGTGTCTTTGATAGCTCAGTGGAGGAAAAAGGGCTCATGCTAGAGGGCTGAATTACAATCATGGTTAAAGACAAAGGTACATAAAGAGAGGGCTGGACATTAACAGCCTTTTGCATTCTTGTGTCTGTGTGGGAGAAGGAAGAATAAGGTTAGATGGAGTCATTAAAAAAGGACACGCTCCACATTTATGAACAAAGACTTTCCTATTTCCTCCCCTGACTCGAATAATTCCACGTCTCCCCTTAATAAAGTCCTGCCACTTACCCAATGCTGGCTGCTGCAGACACACATTTAACTAGTTATTTTCGAGTCTTGAGAAAGAAAGAGCTATCCATCATTCTTGGCCTCGGAAAGTGAAGGTCATAGGTCAGAGTTCATTACAACACCACTAAAAGGATGGTCAAAATCTATTTTCTCCACTGGAATTTTACTGGGCTAGATATTGCTCGAAACAGCCATTGGTTGTAGCTGGGACATTTTGTGGGTAATAAAATCCTCCTAGAAATGGTACTTGTGTCAACATTATGTGACCTGGAAGAGTTTAAGAGATTTAAATAATTGATGTAAAGACAATAAACTACACGCAGTGCTTCTCAAACTTTGGGGTATACCAGATGCTCAGACATTTTATAAACTTGCTGAGTCAGAGTCTTAGAGGGTGGGGCAGGGATACGAGTAGTTTCAACAAGCTCCTAGGGAATCCTGCTGAGTCACCCCAAAGTGCCCTATTCCTGCCACGGAGCTTCTTTGAAAAGCACTAATAATATCCTAGACCAGTGTTCGGCAAACTGTGGCTTGGCAAACCGCGGCTCGCGAGCCACATGCAGCTCTTTGGCCCCTTGAGTGTGGCTCTTCCACAAAATACCGGCTCTTCCACAAAATACCAACTTCTGCGCATGGGCCACGAAATTTCAATCGCACTGTACGTGCGCGCCCACACGTGGTATTTTGTGGAAGAGCCACACTCAAGGGGCCAAAGAGCCGCATGTGGCTCACGAGCCGCGGTTTGCTGACCACGGTCCTAGACGCATTTGCCCATGGCTGTGCTGGGCCTTAGGGGCTAGACCTGCCCAATACGATAGCCACTAGCCACATGAGGCTATTTTAATATTAATTTATAGTAAGTTAAAGAAAATAAAAAGATTTAGTCCCTCAGTTGCTCTAGCCCCATTTCAAGTGTTCAATACCCACAAGTGGCTAGTAGCTACCGTATTAGCAAAGATACGGAGCACCATCAGCGCAGGAAACTCTACTGCCCAGCACTGGCTCAGACAATAACAAAAGAGACACCATTTCTGCCCTAATGGAGAACACAGATCAGCTCTCCACCTCCCAATCCAGTGACAATTTCTTGCTTATGAAGGAAATGAAGGGCTGTGATCAGGATTGGAAAACAAAAATGCAGGGCTCTTACCTTGTTAAGAAAATGAAGAATTTCAGATCTCTACAGCAGAGCGTTAAACCACGTATGGGGCCCTTTTGAGCAGAAGTTGCACACCCAACCTGGCGGCAGTAGACTAAAACCACAGTGTATGGATGTTCCTACTAGAAAGTGGCAACCGGAGGCGGAAAAGAGGAGAGAGAGCGAGAAGCGCACAGCACACAGGAGAAGGTTTGGGCTCAGGGACCAGCCTGCACAGAGGACCCGAAGTGGGAGAAAGGACGGCACACGCCAGACCCTGAAAGCATTCGGGAAGGTTGGAGGACAGCAGCGGTGACGGCTGAAAAGGGCCACGGTCGTGTCCTTGCAGCTGGTGAGTGTGCAGTCAATCCCACACCCACTCTAACCCTCCTTGCGTGGTTCTGCTCAACGCCCCATCTTCTGTTTTCCTTTGTGAGGTGGCCGGCATCCCTGAGTACGACAGAACCCTTTGGACACAGAGGGAAATTCCATTTTTTATTTTTAAGGTGAGAGGAGAGAGGCACAGGAAATTATTTGCTTTGATTCACAATCTGGTGGGATAGCAGGCGAAGGAAATCGATGGGGATGCGCTGGGTTCCTCTGGGATGGAGGGCTGAGCGGAACATTCGTGACTCTTCCATGTGTCAGGGAGAAGCGTTTGCCTTGCACATGCTGCTTCCCGGAAAGGTGTTTCGTCAACAGAAATGCTGGTTCTCTGGCTCCCGAGGCTATATTTAGAAGTGACATTTGCATTTCCACAGATCAACAGTTCCTTCTGGATTCTGCTCCCAGAGCTCTGCTGCGGCAGTGAACATGCTGCCCCGCCTCCCCCCGTCCCCCCCCCCCCCCACGGCCCCCGCCTCTCTTTCTTGGCTGTTGGGAATTAGTAACATTAGGAGGCATCTGTAATTTGGATATGATAAATTTGCACATTTTTAAAGAGGTCACAATGAACCAGTAGCTTATCTTTCAAAAGGGCTTCGGGGAAAATTTATCGTATGCTGTATTTTCTGTCACATTCATTAAAAAATACCTGTATAACCCTGGCCAGTGTTGTTCAGTGATTAGAGCATTGGCCTACGCACTGAAGGGTCACAGGTTCAATTCCTGGTCAAGGTCATGTACCTGGGATGCAGGTTCCATCCTGGTGCTGGTTTGGGAGGCAAGCAATCCATGTTTCTCTTCTCTCTCTCTCTCTCTCTCTCTCTCTCCTTCACTTCCACCCTTAAAAAAAAGATCAATGGAAAAAATCTCCAGTGAGGATTAACACACAAAAATACCTTTATAGAATATGCTAAAGCATCCCCTGACCCCCAAAATCCTTCCAAAATTTTTCTGGCTAATTTTGATTCTGAGTTTCTGAGACCATAGGTGGCTTAATTGATAGTTCAAATTCAGAGAGGAACTGCTTTTATTCATCAGTAAAACATTATTTCATTGAGGCTTTATGTCTGTGGTGTATGTGTGTGTGTGTGCATATTATTTTGTGTCGAGTAGAGTTGAAATATTCTAAGTATTACTTAAAAAATTACATATTTTATTGAATTCAAGAAGGAAGGGAGAGGGAGAGATTGAAACATCAATGATGAGAGAGAATCATTGATCGGCTGCCTCCTGCATGCTCCCTATTGGGGATCGAGCCTGCAACCTGGGCATGTGCCCTGACCCGGAATCGAACTGTGACCTCCTGGTTCATAGGCCCATGCTCAACCACTGAGCCACACCGGCCGGGCCTAAGTACTACTTTTTGACATATTTCCATTTGGGCAAAATAGTTCTCACAGCTATTGATAATGAAGGAAAGGATCAAATATCTTACTTCCTTGTCAAGGGGTGGAAAAATGGAAATAGTAAAGATAGCCACTGGCACCCATTAATCTATGGGATTATTGATCTACCTGTGGTAGTAACATTCTACAGCCTTCTGGAACCTGATCAAGGGACCCCATAAAATTGTGAGCATGTGTTACCATCAGAGGGCAGTATGCACTCTCTCCAAGAGCCCATAAAAATTATATGTTTTCCTGCCATAGCTAAAAGGATTTGTCTGGCAAAGGGCAAACCCATTAGGCATAAACATTCAGCATTTTTTTTTTTGCTGTTGCCTGTCATAATGGAGACAATGATTTGAAAGTTCTGATTAAACTGGCAAGATTTCCTATCTAATGTATGTCTTCAAGCCTGTACTTTTCAACGATATTTCGTTTAATTTCCAGCTGTGCTAAGAGGCCTGGATTAGGCGTGGGGTAACTTTTCCAGGACTTTGGTAGGGAAAGCTCACCTTAATCTCAGCGTGGAAGCTCTCATTGGAATATAGATGGTCGTTAAGTAATAGGCAAGTCTTTATCTAAACAACATCCAAAGTTTAAAAAAAATAACTTTTTAAAAAGAAAAGAAAAGATGTTATGACTAGCTCCAAAATGTGCTGGAAAGTTCCCACTCACCAAAACCGAATGTGAACATAAAGATTTAGTGAATCCCTTCCGCCGTCCTGGTCTTTCTGAAACGCATAAAAAAGAAATCTCTGTGTAGGTGGGCAGGTAGGAAACAAAGGCCAGAGAACACATTGTACAGACTGAGCATTTGCATTTAAAATATGGTTTACTGTGACTCGGTAGAATCTCAGAATCTGATTCATCTGTGCGCATAGAGTCCTGGTGAGGGAGCGTGGACCTGGAATTGGCAAAATTACGATTGTGTCAGCGCCTGGTTCGGGGGCGGGATCGCAAAGGCAGGGGCGAGTGGACTCGTCTTTCAAAAAATTCAGCAAATAAATCCTTGGCATTACAGCTGCGGGGCGGGCGCAGTTGCATCTGGCAGCCTTGCTTTTCTGCTGACTGCGACAGATTGCGCGCTTCTGCCGGAATTTCTCTAGGGGGCAGTAAGGATTCGAGGCTCTTTCCGTGTTTTTCTGAGATGACGGATGTCAGGGCGCAGCTGCCGCGGTCAGGGGGTGCACACAGTTCCTGGGCTGGGGAGAGCTGGCGAGCTCTCCAGAAGGAGGCCGCAGCCGCTGCTTCCTGTTATGCGACAATTCCTGTCTTTTCAAAAGGAAATGTCTGGGTTTATTAACGGAGAATAGCTCCAGACACAACGTCTATGTATTCATGGTGATGAAGGATTGAAAGGTTCAATGGCTATTGGGACGGTGCCTTGGATGGGGGATGAAGCCAGGAATAGCGAATCCAAACAGAACGGCTGGGACAATTTTGCACTCAGGGGACATTTAGAGACATGTTTGGTTGCCGAGCCTGGTGGGTGCTCCTGGCATCAGGTGGGCGCAGGCCCGGGATGCTGCTGAAGACCCTGCAAGGCACAGGGTGGCCCCACAATGAAGAGCTATGCGGCCCCAAATGTCCCTGGAACAGAAGTTGAGAAACCCTGACATAAACAATGGGGGGCCAGGCAGGGGACATGACCATGGATTGCAGGAAGTTAGAGCGAATCTAGTTTTTATTTTCAGTGTTAGACTCTGAAGATGAAAGCCAGGAAGTCTGTGACAGTGAGGAGTGTGTGTGTGTGTGTGTGTGTGTGTGTGTGTGTCTTTTCTAGTAAAAGCGTTAAGTTCTGAGAACCAGGCGAATTGGAGCATACGTGGCTGGAGGAGGTAGCGAAGTGGGTTTGCAGAGAGGTGGGAGCAGGCCCAGGGGTGAGCTGCTGGGAATGTGGGGCTGGTCTCTGCTGCGGTTCCCCGGATGCAGGGCCTCCAGACGCTCCTGGTGTTTTTAACGGCAGGTTCAGCATAGAAACGCTGATTCGGGAAGAAACGCTCAAGTGGGAGGAGGTCCTCCAACTGGGAGCTCCTGCCAATGGCAGACGTCAGCTGGTTGTCTATGAACGTGGCTTTGACGCAGCGGCGATCTTGTCTCCATTTGACAATGTCTGGGGATGTTTTGGGTTGGTACCAGTTGGGGTAATGTCACTGGCATCTATGCACAGGGAAGACCCCTCCCCTCCGGTTGCACAGTCACCAGGCCCGCCATCTCCTCGTGCAGGGGTGAAGCCGCCCCGTGGTTCCTGGCTTTGCATAGCACATCACAATACCGTTTCCTCCCCTCCTGCCCCAGAACCCAAAGTGTTCACACAATGACAACTTCCCATCCTCAGACATTCCACAGGTGGCCTGCTTGTGGGAGCGGAGAGTGGGAACTGCATCCAGTGTGTGTGTCCGGTGCAGTTATGTGTTGCCAGGCATTTAAAGAGACAGCTCTGTGCCCAGAGGTAGGCACTTAGGTAGACAGAGCAGGTTGGGTATAGGCCCTGGTCTTGGAAACTCAGTTAATTTTTAGAAGACCCAGGCACGGGGCCAGTCTTTGCAAGAACGAGGAGGCATCACAGCTTGACCGAAATATCCAGGGAAGGGTGGATGTGATGACCGGTCAGGAGACAGGTGGGAGGATAAAGGCAACCTGAGGCAGGGGTGGAAGCGGGCAGACAGGAGTTAGACTGAAAGCGCTTGAATCCCAGCTCCGCTATTTACTAGCTGTGTGGTGTTGGGGAAAGCATTTCACTTCTCTCTCTTTTTAAAAAAATATATATTTTATTGATTTTTTACAGAGAGGAAGGAAGAGGGGTAGAGAGTCAGAAACATCGATGAGAGAAACACCGATCAGCTGCCCCCTGCACACTCCCCACTGGGGATGTGCCCCCAACCAAGGCACATGCCCCTGACTGGAATTGAACCTGGGACCCTTCAGTCCTCAGGCTGACGCTCTATCCACTGAGCCAAACCTATCAGGACGCATTTCACTTCTCTTAACGGTGGTTTCTGCATCTGCAAAATACAGATAATGATACTCTTTAATTTTAATTAAATTAGAGCTTTAAATGTAATAGTGTATTAAGGAGCTTTTCATAGTGCCTGGTATCTAGTAAGTATTTAGTAAATGCTGCTCTTTTGTTATCATCTTCACTGTCACCATCATTATTTTCTTTATTTTTTAAAAAAATTGATTTTAAAGAGAGGAAGGGAGAGGGAGAGAAAGAGAAAAACATCGATGTGAGAGAGAAACATCAATCGGTTGCCTCCTGTATGTGCCCTGGCCGGGGATTGAACCTGCAACTTGAGATTGTGCCCTGACTGGGAATCGAACCAGCAACTTTTGGTGCATGGGATGATGGTCAACCAACTGAGCCACACTGGCCAGAGCACCATCATTATTTTCAATGTTCTGGAATCTTTATTTGTGCCAAACTAAGCTTTTATGTGTCCAAAGGCATTGCTTATACCCCCACCTTTTTCTTAATTTGAGAAACTAGAATTTTCTTTTGAGAAACTAGAATTTTAATTGTATTTTTTTGGTGTCTCTTTCATATAGCTTTTCTTGTATTCAGAAGTTTAGTCTGCATAATGGAAGAAAGAGATATACTTATTTTATTTTATTTATTTTTTGCTGTTTGGGTTAAAATGACCTGGATTTAAACAAATAACGTTGCAAGGGGAAAAAATTTTCCTGACAAGTAGCAGTAGAATTTCCCTAAGAAATGAAATTATCTTAGTTTGGGAAAATAATTTCAGATGTCTTTGGGCAGAAGTTGAAACTTAAAATCTTATTTGTTGAGAAATGAGGTTCAGAAAAAGGGAAAACGTTTTCCGCATGAGACAGAGAAGAATTTGCTAGTTTGACTTGGGAAGGGCGTGTGGGCAGGTGAGAGAAAAAGGCAGGAGAGTGAGGGGGGAGCCGTGTTAGGGATAGACACATGGTCCAGGTGGTCAATCAGAAGAGAGCATCTTTCGGCTCCAAGAACAGTTCTCGGGTGAATGTGCAGAGCTAGTCAGCCCGAATCCCAGGACGTTCACAGGAGCAAAAGGAGCAGGATGTCCTCTCTCTGCTGGGCATGAGCGGTGAGGATGTCAGTTGGGGTTGCCAGCAGCCATTCTGTCACCAGGAGGCACAGGCTTGATTGAGAATGGAGCTAACTCAGAGAAGCAGAACCAAGAGCAGCAGAAAGACTAAGTCCCTCTCCCCGCAAGTTCAGCTGTTACTTTTCTTTTGTGCTTTGATCAGTTTGAGTCGATGTTTCTGTCACTTGAAATCAAAGGAGTGCACGGTACATGCCGATACAGGGGGCTCCCGGCCAATAGATGACAGAGGTGAGAACAGCACAGGTCTGACTCTGAGGTCTGGGTCCATCTTGCTTCAGGGCAATGACTCTATCACATGAGGAGATAAAGAGCCTTTAAATCCACGTTTGTCATCTGTAAAATGGGAAGGTTGGGAGTAAATCAACCTGAGGTAGTCAGACTCTCAGGCTACGTGAAGATTAAAAATGAGAAAGACAAGGCAATTTTAATTTTTCAAACTCCTGAATTGAAACCTGAGATTTATATAGCACAGGTACTCATAAATTAATTGAGATATCACATTTATTCACTTTTTGCTTTGGATTTATAACTCATTGAGGAAAGAACAGTTAGCTACCACCCATCATGAGATCCAATGTGCAATGCTACTAATTTTTAAAAGTGGAAATATAAATAATTGTTTTAGAAATGCATCTTTTTTTTTAAAAAAAATCCTCACCCAAGGATATTTTTCCATTGATTTTTAGAGAGAGTGGAAGAGAGAGGGAAAGACAGAGAGAAACACTGATGTGAGAGAAACACATCGATTGGTTGCCTCCTACACGTGCCCTGACCAGGGCCTGGGCTGGGGAGGAGCCTGCAACCAAGGTACGTGCCCTTGACTGGAATCAAACCCAGGACCCTTAGGTCTGCAGGTCGACGCTCTATCCACTGAACCAAACCGGCTAGGGCTAGAAATACATCTTAATAGATACAAGCTTTTGAGAAAAATAGGGTCATTTAAAAAATGAGCTAATCAGGTGGAACGTTGGGAAACTGGTGGGTCTTTTAGGTGTAAACACAGATAATAGAACATTTTCAGTCATACCATCTGTCCAACGTTTAAAATCAGATGTATCTGTCCCAGACTACACTAAGTTGGCATTCTTTGCCTTTAATTCCATGCAAAAATAATCCATTGAAATACTCTTCTGACAAAGTTTCTCAACAAATCATTGTGCAACTTTATTCATTTATTCAGCAAAAGTTTGTTGTATGAGTCCTCTGTGTCAGGCTCTGTTCTAGGTGCTGGGAATGAACACAACAGAAAAGCAAAGGGAAATACCTCTACCTGGGGGACAGATAATAATAAAACAAACAAGTAAAATATATAGTATGTGGGATGGTGATACATGCTCTGAAGAAAATAAAGTAGGAGAGGGAGCTCTGGGTAGGATGCCACTTCAATTTGGGTGGCCTCAGTGATTAGAGGGACTTTTAAGCAGAGATAAGGAAGGTGAGAGAGGGATCATGCACATTTCCGAAGGAAAAGTGTTGTATGCAGAGGAAATGGAAGGTGCAAAGGTCCTGAGGCAGCATGCATCCAGCATGTTGAAGAAATACCCAGGAGGGAAGTGTGCCTGGAGTGGGGTGAGAGAGGGGCTCTGCCAAAGGCATTGACGACAGAGAGTCTCAAAGGGTGGATGAGAAGGGGAGGCCACCCGGGCCCCAGAGGGCAGGGGGTCCCCCAACTCAGCACTGTCGATATTGGGGGCCAGATCAGTCTTTGTTGTGAGTGCCATCCTGTGCAGTGGAAGATGTTGAGCAGCACCCCTGGCCTCTGCCCACTAAATGCCAGTAGCTCCACTTTTCCTGACCCCGAGTGGTGACAACCAGGATGTCTCCAGGCACTGCCAAATGTCTTGTGGGAGCAGAGTCACCCCAGTTGAGGACTTTGGCCATTACCCTGAGTGAACAGGTTCCCGAAAGTTCTGAGTAGAGGGGTGACATGATCTGACGTGACTTAGAACCCTCACTTTGACTGCAGTCTCTTGTCTGAACCCCCAAAGGAAATTTAAGTTTTCTATTATTTAACATTTTTAGCTCTTTGGTTTTCCTACTCATGGAGACAGTGAGGTGTTCTGTAATAACACTAACAATAGAAATATAATGCAAGTCACAAATGTAATTTAAAATGGTCTAGCAGCCATATTAAGAGGTAAAAAGAAAAATGGAAATTAACTTAAATAATATATTTATTTAACCTAACATGTCCAAAATATAATATCAACATGTAATCAATATCAAACGTTACTAATGAAATGTCATCCGTGGGTCTCAGTGGTGATGGCAGGAAGTGTGCATTCCTGGGGCTTTTCAAAGTGCAGGTGCTTTCTCATCTCCCCCAAACTCCCCACACCCCCAGCCAAGGGCCTTGGGGGGTGGCTACTGGGCACATGTGACTGGTATGTAGAATGAAAGATGGCTGAGGGCATCAGAGGTAATTAAAATGCCCCTTGGTCCAGCGCTTGACATGTGGTAAGCAACTTAGGTAGCATTTGGGCTTCTTCCGTTCAACCCAGTCACCGGCCTTAAAGGCCAGCCAATGTGTTTTCAGTCTATACTTGTGGCGCTTCTCAGTTCGGATTTGTCCCATGTCCAGTCCTCACGCACCATGCTGGTTAGTGGCTACACTATTGGACAGCACAGGACTGTAGAGTCTGAGCTCAGGACAGGAGATGGATAGAGCCCTAGTGACTCAGAAGCAGGCATTCAGTAGCATCTAAAGACCTGGTTTTGGCCAACCTTCATTTTCGCCTGCCAAAGTCTGGGGGCAAACCATCCCTGTCCAAATGCATTGGCACTCAGGGAAGACCGGCCTTCCTGCGGGCATAACGCAGCGCCATAAATGAGAGCAAGTGCTTTTAGAAATGATGACGTGACGTCATGCTCTGACGTAATGTAATGTGACAGGTTGTGATTTTTATTTTGGTAAGATTTCCTCAAATATAAAGCAGGAAGTGAATTTGAGGTTCCTACTGCCAGGACCTCGGAATCTGGGCCAGGCTTCAGCTGGCCACAGTAGTGATCCACTGCTCATATGTGGGGCAGCTGTTTCCAGAGGAGTCCTTAGTCCTGTTTGATGTGGCTCTTGTGTGGCCCACTTGGATTCCAGGCGCATTCCAAGACTCTCCCAGGATTGAAGAGGGAATTGAAGAAAGAGGTCTTTGCAACCCAATCCACTCCGCAGGGTTAAATGGTTTTGGAACTGGAGTCCCCACTGATTCATGGGGCATGACTAGCAAATACATTTCATCTCAAATGGAAACGGAGATCGGTTTTTTTTTTCTTGTTTTTTTTTAAATATATATTTTATTGATTTTTTACAGAGAGGAAGGGAGAGGGATAGAGAGTTAGAAACATCGATGAGAGAGAAACATCGATTCAGCTGCCTCTTGCACGCCCCCTACTGGGGATGTGCCCGCAACCCAGGTACATGCCCTTGACCGGAATTGAACCTGGGACCCTTCAGTCCGCAGGCCGGTGCTCTATCCGCTGAGCCAAACCAGCTAGGGCGGAGATCGGTTTTTAATGATTGTCTGGGGTCCCGTGTTAAGAAAACTTCTGAGGAGGCCTCTGACTCATAGGAGAGAGCACCTTATTTAACCAGCGATGTTGGCCATGGACATGGGCAAGGGCAGTTACAGTCTATATGCTATGTATTTGGCCTTCCTGACCTAAGGGGGCTATTTCTTGCGTCTGGGATGAGCACATAACAGGAGTTTCTTTTTCTTGGGTAGAAACAGTGCCCAAGGAGGGGCGAGGGTCCTACAGGTAAGTTAGACTGAGGGGCCAGCTCACCTGGAGCAGCTCAGTTGGCTGGGAAGGTAGACCCGTGGCCGATGCCTTGCTGAGCTTGTTGTGTGGGACACAATGCCCACTGCTAAGTCCAGGTGTTGGGAGGAGCACAAGTCTGAAGCCGGGAGGATTAAGAAAAGAAGGAATGTGTTGTATCAAATAATTGGAATAAGCAATTCCGGGTAAGGAGAGCTTACAGGGCAATGGGTTTCATCTCGTGGCAATCCACATGGCTTAGTAGCGTCTGCCTGGAGGGATGCTGAGGTTGTGCCAGGGTTTAGGCAGAAAGCAGGCATCATTGATTGATAATGTCTGCCATGAGTCTAGGCGTTATGCAAGTCAGCACACATGCTACATATTTACCACCTCTGATTTACAGGCGTGCTTGTGCTGGGGTTCAGAGCCGTGATGGATTGCTAATGTCTGTTATGGGCGTAGGAGTCATGCAAGACAGCACACATGTCATCTATCGGCAAACTCTGATTTAGAAGCATGGCATAGTGATGGCATACGTGCATTTTGTGGTTTTCTTTGACAGTGGTCTGCTTTGTTTTCTCTTTACATTTACATTATTTGTACAGTGAACAGATGCTCATTAGTTGTCTAGGTCTGTGCCTTGGTTAAGCCAGACTCATCTATGCTAATAAAAGGGTAATATGCTAATTAGACCAGATGTCTTCCAGACATCTTTCCTGACAAAGCTGGGGGCATGGCCAGCCTGCAAACCACCCCAGGCCCCTTGCCCAGGCTGGCCCCACCTCCCACCAGGGACCCCCCCCAATCTGGGCCCCCTTTAGGGCAGGCCAGCTGGTCCCCACCCATGCATCAGGCCTCTATCCTATATAACAAAAGGGTAATATGCAAATTGACCCTAATGGCAGAACAACCGCTAGACCAGTCACTATGAGGCACACTGACCACCTCTTGGTCCCTTTCCCCGGCCGACAGGCTCTGATTGCCTGATGGCCACCTGCTGTGGGGGCGGGGCCGGTGAGCGGGCAAGAACAGCCAACCTCTCAGTCCCTTCCCCTGGCCATCAGGCACCGATCACCCAATGGCAAACGGGGAACCGGGGGTGGGTGCTGGCGGGGACCGGGGCCAGCTACAGGAAGCTGGGAAAGCTGGCTTTTATCGCAGGCCAGGCCTAGGGACCATACCCATGCACGAATTTCGTGCACCAGGCCTCTAGTTCAGTAATAATAAAAGAGTCTCCAAACACACAGGGTAGACAGTGGTAAGTGCTACTGAGTAGGTGGAAGAAAGGGGCACTGGAGTTCAAGAATGGCTTCATGAAGGAGTTGGCATTTGAACAGAGAATTGGAGATGGGGCAGATTTTCAGCATGTGGAGGTGAGGGAAAAGGCAAGGGGTGGGGGAAGGGATCATGAGTGTATGTGGGAAACAGCGAGTAGGTGAATTTTGCACAGAAAGAACAGTGAGAGAGAAGACTGAAGTTGGATGGGGTACATTCTGGTGGATCCAAGCTGTGGAACTGGGACTTAAAACTGTCCATATGGAGTGACATGGAATATTCAGTGGCTTCTAGAGTGTTGTTGAAGAGACACCAGGTAGGTGCCTCTACTACCTGGCAGTCCACCATCAGAGCTTAAGTCCTCAGAGCCTAAAAAAACAGATTTTCAAGAGTCTGAAAATGCGACAGGATAAAAATAGCACTAATTATGGAGTGTTTCTCATCCTTTGCACATTCCTCGCTTGCTAAGGAAGACTCCGGCTCGCTCACTTCCATCTCTTCTCCTTCTCTGTCCTTCACAGGGCGTCTTGTGTCACTTGGATCTGTTGGTGGAGAATGAAGAGGGAAAAGTGGAGAACTGAGCTGGAAGAACATTTCAGAGCACTTCGAGGTGAGAAGCTGGGCTGTGCGAGGCCGAGTGAGGGACAGGAAAAACATTTGAAGGGTTATTTCTTGCAGTCAAGAATTTAGGTAAAGGCCTGGCGTCTTTCTGAAATCACTGTTACTTGTGTACAACATGTTCATTTAACTGTGACACAGATCAGGGGCTGCACAGGATGGTCCTGAGTCCTGACTTCGGAAGCCTTGCTGCTAGAGGTCCCCTTTGGGTTCTCATCAGCTGCTAGGACGTTGCTCATCCTGTACAGGAGTTGGGCTCTAAAGCCATCACCGAAGGGAAAATTCTCCTAAAGTCAAAACCAGCCTCCCACCAAGTCCCCAAACCATAACCTGAAAACGCAGCATCCACCAGTGAGTTCAGGTGAGCCAGGCTTTCTCCCAGGCTTAGTTCAGACCAGAGCTTCTTGGTGGGGCTCCGCTGAGAGAGCTGGCCTGTGTGTTTGGGAGCCACATTGTGTGAAAAATCCGCACAGAATCTGTGCTCAGCAAGGTGAGAGGCTCAGCTGTGCAAGAATGTGGGGAGGAAGGGCAGAGGGAAGTCAGATTTATGCCTCATTCACACACCTGTTTGAGGCACATACTCACCGAGGGAAATGGGGAACACTCCCCAGCCTGCACGGTTTCCTTCCTTCCCTCCCCTGTCTCCTGGCCTAGCGCACATCCTTGATGGCAGGAGTTTAACGCACATAGGATGTGGCTCTATGGCATGGTGTTACCACAAACACTCCCGATGGCCTCATAGGACTGTGACAGGGTCGGGGGAGGACAGGAAATCCCCATCGCAGTCTACCCACAGCCCATGCCCCACTCCCTTAGCACAAGGAAGAGCACGCAGGATGATTTTGGCGGTTGGGGGGGGGGGAAGGTTAAGTCGAGTTTAGATGTAGTCTTTACTTCTGGTGCTGGTTCCTAGATTCTAAATAAATCCCGCCCTGGGACGCAGACAGCGGGACAGGCCAGAGGGGTCATGTGTGCACCCTTCCTCTGGAAGCCAGCTAATATTTTCTCTTCGGCAAGAACAGGTTCCACCTGGGGTCCATTGCATGTGATAATGGCAACTCCCCTGCCCCCACCTGTGCTCACGTCGAGCCTGGGGATTGGGTCTTCCTGCCCCAGCCCAGGCATGTGACATTCTGGAAATGGCATGAGCTCTGCATGACCAGGGAGGGGGCAGGAAGCCATCTGCCCCCCAGAACATCAGGAATGAGCGCATGAAGTGTGCTCCTCACAGCCGAAGCCACGGAGATGGCGGCACCATTGTTTTCCTGCCAAACTTGATGTGCCCAGTTGGGAGGGATCTGGCCAATTTTTCCTACCTGCTGCCTCTTTCTGTTCTCTCATGTCACTCCAGCCTGTCTCTCTGAGTTTTCTGAGTCCCCTTCCCTCTTGCTCTTCCCTCCCAAGCTGCCTTTGTGCGGCTGCCAAAGGAAGGCTCGCACTTTGACGGGAGGAGAGGGCGATTGGTGGTCGTCACCGCTGACAGCTGCTCTGTGAGCGTCTGACAGAGGGGCCATTAGAGCCTGTGACAAGCATCTCCCCGTCAGAGGCTCCCACCATGCGGCTCTTTATCAGGCCGAGTCACAAGGCCCGAGAAGCCCCACATGATGAGCAGCAGGTGTCCTTGGGGTTGGCTTTCCTGGGGGTGGGGAGAGCTGGGGAAATGAGCCCGCTTGACCACTCCTGGATGGGCAGAGGGGGCAGAACATTCCTTTTACTAGAGGCCCGGTGCACGAATTTGTGCAGGGGGTGGGGGGGAGGGACCGCGGGAGGTTGGCCGGTAGGCCCTGATCTAGTTGTGCAGATGTGCCAAGGTAGCGGCAAGCAAAGACCACAGACAGAGCCCCCAAAACGGCCTGAATACCAGCTACACTCTGAGGTGGAAATACAGTTCTACTTCGCTGCCTGCCCTCCAGAGTCTCACTCTCCCTGGGGCGGAGCTGCTGACAGACAGGTCGTCTCTCCTACCTCAGCCTCACATTTTCTCGGGGCTCCGCCCCCAAGCATGATAGGTAGCTGACTTTGGCCAATGGTGGCACACCGCTGTAGGAGCACTAGCCAATCAGCGGTTGGGAGCCTGGAAAGGTGCGGGCCGAGTTAGAAGTGGCTGACAGGGGCACGGAAGGGCGAGCAGCACAGTGCAGTGGCAGAGGTAAGGTGCTGCCTTGCCCCTTCTGCCCCCTCTGAGCTGCTACTCTGTCTCCATCAACATCGATCAGCGTTGAGGTCGCTCCCCTCCTACAGGCTTCCTGGACCCAGTTCTCCAGTGCCCGGAGCCTTAGTGGGGCGGGGGTGGGGGGGGGGGTGGGGGTGGGGGGGGTGTTGGAGGGGGGGAAGAACCATGGGAGGTTGGCTGTGGGAGTGCACTGACCACCAGGGGGCAGCTCCTGCGTTGAGCATCTGCCCCCTGGTGGTCTGTGAGAGTCATAGTGACCAGTTGTTCTGGTCGTTTGGTTTTAATGGTCGCTTAGGCATATATATTCTTAGAAGTCCTGACTTCTTTAGGTGTCAATAGTTTGTATATTGTTTAGGCTGGGGCCTAGTAAGACTTTCCCTGCAAATTCTGTCAATGGTCTGATTTCTTGTAGCCTTAGATTTAGGGAACTGTACCCAGTGGCAATATTTAAACTATGAAACCCCAAGCCCCAACCACTCAGAGGTGAAGCCCAGGCGATCCAAACAGATTCAGGGCAGGAGCAGTTGGCCCTGGGTGTCCCAGCCAAATGCGGCCTTAAACGTACCCCACGTGGCTCATGCATTGCGTGTGCCACTTGATCACACAGCCCACTGTCTTAGGGACGCGTGGAGTCCACCACACATGCTTTCAATATATGTCAATTGAAATTGTACGAAGCAAAGGAGAGCAAAAGAAAAGCAATCTAAATAAAGCTGGCAAATACACTCGCCAGTCTACGTAACACTCTATGATCCATACTCTACGTGAGATGGAAAATGAGACTTTGCTGTTCCCTCGGGGGTCCCAGTCCCTGCATTTCACTCAAAAAGTGGGCATCCCACTTTGTTTGCTGTGTTCTAGCGTTTAAAGAGGCATATCGGTCATATAACCTGGCCTTTAAGTGTAGGTGAGCTACAGAGTGAACAGAAAAGCCACCGTCTGTTTCAATTCTGCAGAAATATGGTTGGTGTTGGGCTGGCTGGGAGGTGGCTGGGTGTAGCAGCGCACAGGTGTAGACAGGTCACCCTCTTAAATATAATTTTTAAGGATGATTCTGACCATTTGTAAATTGCACTTTTGTGCTGCCCCCAGAACCCAACTCCTGTCCACGCGGCCACGTCGCTGTGTTTGCACCTTGAACTTGGCTCACAGCACACCTTACGCTTCACAGTACAGCAAAGCTGCCTTCAGGGAGCAGGAAAGTCAACCTGAAACCATGCAAAAGATTCTCTTCTGAAGGTCACTAGTTATTCCTTGGGGGTTTTAAGATCAAAACATTTCCTCATGCTACCTTTTCTCACTAAAATCAACCCAGCTAATCCCAAGTTTCTGATAGTTTCTAGCGTTGTGTCTATAGAGTAGAAATAATACGGTTGTTTGTTCGACATGTGGATCATCCATTTCACTTCTTCCAAACAACTCTCTTAGTCCCCTAACATCTGGGTTCCCCCACTTGCAAACAAATCCAAAATTACATCCAAGTTTAAATTAGACTTTTGGCCAGATAAATTACTTCACAAATCTGGAAGGAGGAGATGGATTTTTACATTTAATGTCAGAACAAGGGCTATTATAGACGTATCTAGTCCACATTTTATTTATTTATGTTTTGGCTTGAATATTTTGGGAAAATTTGATTTTAAACCTAGTATCCTATCTAAATTTTAATTCTATGTATATTCAAAACAGAATGTGTTCTATAATACAATTATGTGTGATCTGTTTGCTGAACAATATTGGGCCTTTCAGAATGAAAACATCCATTTATTATTTACCTACGTTAAATCATAAGAAATTGGATAGAATTCCTGTTTTTGACCCCCAAGTGGATTTCCTTGCCAAAAAAGTAGTAATTAATACAAAAAGACAGGAAGAAAATTTAGTTTCTCAGTACTGAGTGCTGTACTAGTCACCAGTATTCAATAAGGCTCATTGATTTGATTTAAATCAAAAAGAGAAATGAATAATTGACATTTCTTATATTGGTGACTGCTGTGAACACCAAAATGAAATTTCTGATGAAGTTGAATAAAGGTCAACCTTTAGAAGACAATTGAATATATTTTGAAGTAATGAGACCAGCAATGTTCCAAATAAGACACAGGAAGGACACATCTATAATACAGACACAGCCACCCAATCTCTTTAATAATAACAAACACTTAAACAGGCACTAGAATAAAATGAGATTCCAGGTGGAGCTTAGGTATTTCTTTTCTTAGAAAGCTAAGTCAACCTAACTAATCCGCCTGTGTTTCTAAAAATGATGGTTTCTACTTGTGAGTAATGGACTAGTTCGAAGAATGACTTTGAAATCCACACCTTTAAACGCTGATGTTCCTTAAAAATAAATTATAATTAAGCCTTGGCCAGCATGGTTAAGTGGTTAGAGCACTGGCCCATGCACCAAAAGGTCACAGGTTTGATTCTTGGTCAAGGGCACAGACCTAGGTTTTGGCTTGTGTGGGAGGCAACCAATCAATGTGTCTCCCACCCCTTCCTCCCACTCTCTCTAAACAAACAGACAAACAAAATCAATAGAAAAAAATATCCTCAGGTAAGGATTAACCACAACAAAAAATTAAGAATCTTTCTTTAAACACACACACACACACACACACACACACACACACAGGACAGGCACAGACACACACACACACACGACACAGCACAGAGAGAGAGAAGCACGAGAGACGGACAAAACACCACCACAACAATCACGCACAACACAAAAAGGACAACAAACAATTTAAGCCGAGTCCTGATGCCTGGGGTCCCTGAGCTCAGTCACCTTTTGCTCACATGGTAAATGACAGAAATGTGCAGCATGTGTTCAGAGGCGGCCTTTAGTATCGAATAATGTTTGTTCGAAAGAGGGTGGCAAGCAACAGCCTTGATCTTTTCTCTCAAATTTCTTCCTCCCTCCCTACCTCCCCCCTTCTTTTCTTCCATTTCTGGACAAAGGAAGCCATGCTAGAATTTGTCTACCAAGGAAAGGATACAGGGGGCTCCTGGGGTTTCTATACACCTTCCCACTCTCTTCTCCTCTGATCTTCCCGAAGTTCTCACACCTCTGACAGAGCCTTGACTTTGCTCATGCTCATGCCATCTCTCTTCTCAGGGCACATTGCTGCACTCACTTCTGGCTCAGTCCCGCTTGAACTTCAAAGCGCAGGTGAAGCCACTGGTAACCAGGTACCCCCAGGCTGAGTGAGGTGCCCCCCGCCTTGGCTTTCTCATTGCCCTCTGGAAAGATATTTGTGGTAACATGTTGGTAATTATTATTCTACCAATGCATCTCCCCACCTAATCTGTGTTTGTTTGAAGGGCAGGGAATTTGTCTTTTATCTCGTTATCCCTGGCTTCCAGCAGAGTCTAGAACAGGGTGAGGTTCAATTAGATATTCCAGTCAGTGTAATAAATTATCTTCAAATGCTTCTATTTTTTTTTGAGGGGGGGGGGCAGTGGTTTCTGGAGGAAGGCACACCAATATACTGTGCGGGGAGCGTTTGGCTGTGATGTTTTCCCAACAGGATGGTGTTTTATTTCATTGCTTTGGTTTGTTTTCCACAATGGTATTTAATTTCTTTTGAATATCAAATAACATATTTGGAGGGAATACATCCTTTTTTTTGTTAAAGGGAGGAGGCCCATATTTTTAAAAAAATGTATCTTTATCATTGAAAATATTACTGATGTCCCCTTTTATTCCCATTGACTCCTCTCCTCCCTCCCCCATCCCCCGCCTTCACCACACTATTGTTATGTCCATGGGTTATGCATATGTGCATATAAATTCTTTCTTAATCTCTCCCCACTCCCACCCCCATCCCTGCCTTCCCTCTGAGATTTGTCAGTCTGTTCCATGCTTTTATGTGTCTGGATCAATTTTATTCACCAGTTTATTTTGTTCATTAGATTCCACATATGAGTGAGATCATGTGATACTTACCTTTTTCTGACTAGCTTATTCACTTAGCATAGTACCCTCCATGCTGTCTCAAAGGGTAAGATAGCCTTCTTTTTATAGCTGTATAATATTTCTTTTTTTTTAATTATATTTTTTTATTTTTCGCTTAAAGTATTACAAAGGGTATTACATAAGTGTCCTTTTTTTCCCCCCCGCCCTTGACAAACCCCTACCCTCCCTTACCCCCCAGTGTCTTATGTCCATTAGTTATGCTTAGCTGTATAATATTTCATGGTATAAGTGTACAGCTTTTTTATCCACTCATCTCCTGATGGGCACTTGGGCTGTTTCCAGATCTTAGCTATTATAAACAGTGCTGCTGTGACATAGAGGAGTATATATTCTTTCTGATTGGTGTTTCGGGTTTCTTAGGATATATTCCCAGAAGTGGGATCACTGGGTAAACTGTCTAACCTTACAACTTAAAGAATGAGAAAGAGAACAACAAGAAAAGCCCAGAGGAAGTAGAAGGGAGGAAATAATAAAGACCAGAGCAGAAATAAATGACATAGAGACTAAAAAAACAATACAAAAGATCAATGAAACCAAGAGCTGGTTCTTTAAAAAGATAAATAAGATTGATGAACTCATCAAGAAACAACGAGAGAGAGAGGACACAAATAAAATAAAAAATGAAAGAGGTGAAATAACAACTGACCCCACCGAAAAACAAAGAATTGTAAGCAAATGATACGAACAACTATATGCTAACAAGCTGGACAATCTAGATGAAATGGACAAATTCCTAGAAAAATATAATATTTCAAAAATGAATCAGAAAACCTGAATAAGCCTATAACAATGAATAAAATTGAAGCAGTAATAAAAAAAGAACAACAAAAAATATCCAAACAAATGAAAGCCCTGGTCTGGACAGCTTCACAAGTGTTTTACCAAACATTCAAAAATGAACTGACACCTATCCTCCTCAAACTTTTCCAAAAAATCCAAGAGGAAGGAACACTTCCAAGCTCTTTTTATGGGGCCAGCATTATCCTAATTCCAAAACCAGATAAAGACACTACAAAGAGAATTACAGGCCAATATCCCTGATGAACATAGTTGCTAAAATCCTCAATAAAATATTAGCACATCAGATCTAGCAATATATTAAAAAGATCATACACCTTGCCCAAGTGGGGTTTATCCCAGGGATGCAAGGTTGGTTAAATATTTACAAATCAATAATTGTGATACATCATAAACAAATTGAAAGACAAAAATCACATGATCATATCAATAGATGCAGAAAAAGTATTCGACAAAATCCAACACCCATTTTTGATAAAAACTCTCATCAAAGTGGGAATAAAAAGATCATACCTCAACATAAGACCATATATGACCAACCTATAGCCAACATCATACTCAATGGGCAAAAACTAAAACCATTTTCTCTAAGAACAAGGACAACACAGGGATGTCCACTTTCACCACTCTTATTCAACATAGTACTGGAAGTGCTAGGCATAGCGATCAGACAAGAAGAAGAAATAAAAGGCATCCAAATTGGAAAGGAGGATGTAAAACTCCCATTATTTGCACAGAACATCATTTGTACATAGAAAACCCCAAAGACTCCACCAAAGACTACTAGGAGTCCCATATCCTATATAATAAAAGCCTAATATGCTGTGTCCAGTCATCCATTCAACCAATCAAAGTGTAATATGCTAATGATATGCTAAGGCCACTCAACCACTCACTATGATGTGCACTGACCACCAGGGGACAGACAGTTGACAAGTCAACCAGTCGCTATGACATGCATTGACCACCATGGGGCAGATGATCCGACAAGTAGGTTAGCTTGCTTCTGGGGTCCTGCCAATAGGGACTGAGTGAGATGAGCCAGACACACTGTGGAACCCTCCCGCGGTACCTCCCCAGCTGCGCAACCTCCTGTGTCCCTCCCCAGCCCCGATCATGCACTGGTGGGGGTCCCTTGGCCTGGCCTGCACCCTCTCACAATTCAGGACCCCTCGGGGGATGTTGAAGAGCCAGTTTCAGCCCAATCCTGCAAGCCAGGTTGAGGGACCCCACTGGTACATGAATTCATGAACCAGGCCTCTAGTTTTAAATATAAGAAAATATTTGGAAGTATCCCTCTTAATCAATACAGCTAGCAGTTGTTGAATACTAACTTATGACACAGACAACCTTGTGAGAATAGATTCCTGCTACTGAGTGCCTAAAGTTCACTCTTTAAATCTGGCTTGGGTGCATTTGATTGGCTGGAGATGGGTCAAGTGCCTGCACCCTAACTGCAAGGGAGGCGTAAAGTGTGAAAATATGGGTTTTAGCCTTTATACTTACAGGTGATCACTACTTCTCATCAAGATTCATTAGTAGGAGTTCATCCAAATGTATGAAAGAAAGCTCATGTTTGGGTCAGGCAGAGAAGCATGGCAAATGGCCACTAAGTCTGAGAAGCTGTAGCAGGTGCTCTCAGCATCCCCGCCCCACCCCGTGCACTCACCATTTTACTGCAATTTGGCCCAAATCCCAACAGTCAGGGCTGCATTTCTTTGCCGAAGGTCTTTCTCTTGCAGGTGGACCTGCTTTACATTGAGTGCCGGAGTTGCTGAGAAGGATCCTCCCCACGTACCCCACCATGGTAACTGCATCGATAACACACTCTGTATAGGCTGCCTCCCCTTTTCTTCTCAGGTCCCCACTCCCCTACTGGGGTTTCCTGGGATCACATATGAAGAAACAAAAACTACCACATACTCATCCTTGAACCACTCAAGGCCAGGGGAATGGAACACTCTGATTGGGCCAGCCAGGATCTTGCCCCGCCTCTGTAACCTGGACCTGGGGCAAACTCCACCCAAAACACATGGAACACAATTGGTGGAAAATTTCCAAAAGAGATCTTGGGGGAAATTACCAAAATAAGAATAGATTCTGAACAGAACAAAAGATGAATAATCTATGCAACATATGTTGGTCAGCAGAATGGGTGACTCCACTGGGAGGAGAAAAAGGGTTGCCAGAGAGAACTAGAGTCACATGTCACTGAGAAAACCAGAGGGGAATTAGCAAGGTCAGTGATGAGGGACAGGCAGTCAGGTAGGATACTGTCTTAAGGAAGTGGCCCAAGGTCTGAATTGAATGCAATTGCACTTTCCCAATCCAGCCCTTATGCGAGGATCACACTCTGATAACCTAGACCTAAGTGTAAGCTTTTGACAGTCACTGTTCTCTAAAACAGGAATTGCTAAGTAAAAAATACCTCTTACACTAAGAGCTGTGAAGTTACAGGAAATGATGGAAACGTGCTTAACTCTTGATCCCCACAACCAAGAATTTTAAAAATGCTTAAACTGTTTTATCATATTTTTTACTTCTCCTCAACAAAGTATTTTGAGATAATATCTATGGAAGATGCCATATGAAAATAAATTGGTTTGAAATGGCAGAGGTTTTATCTGTGTATTATTTTAAAAATATATTTTTATTGATTTCAGAGAGAAAGGGAGAGGGAGAGAGAGGAACATCAATGATGAGAGAGAATCATTAACCAGCTGCCCCTGCGCACCCCACACTGGGGATCCAGTCCACAACCCAGGTATGTGCCCTGACTGGGAATCGAACTGTGACCTCCTGGTTCATAGGTTGATACTCAACCACTGAGCCATGCCAGCTGGGCTGGCAGAGGCTTTAAAAGAATATAATAGACTGATAAAGTGGGTCATCTTCTTACATGTTTGGCATGACTCCCAGAGAAAAAAGTAAGAAAGAGACAAAAGTGGGGATAGGGCAGAAAAACATTTTAGCTGAGACAGACGACCACACTAATATGCAGTGAAAATAGTGACCCTTCAACTTTCAAAGAGTGACTTTTGTCCTCATGCTCAAAATATATTCTGGTTGGAAACATTCCCAAATCAGGTAAGAATAGCATGTGGGAGAGCATGTGTATGTATGTGTGTGTGTGTGTGTGTGTGTGTGTGTGTGTTTATGTTGATGTCTAAATAAAAAGCATATTATAAGCATACTAGAGGCCCAGTGAATGAATTCGTGCACAGGTGGCGTCTGGAGGAGGGTGGGGGAAGGCTGGGATGGATCAGCCTGCTGGGCGGGTGGTGGGACGCCCTTCCAGCTCAGGATCTGGATCCATCCTGCTGACATTTGCACCGGTTGTCGGGAGCCACCTGGTGGCTGCTTTTATATTATTTCTTTCTTGCAGAACATCTAAGGAGGGGAAGCAGCTGTGGTGCCCGAGGCTGACTTCCAGGAGGCCAGCAGTGCTATTGGATTGTGCATGTGGCACTGGTCCATCAGTGCCTGGCCCATCAGTGCCTGGCCCCTTCTCCGGAGATTGGACCTGCAGGACTACTGAGGGAGTGAGTGGCTGCCGCTGGGCTGGTAGCCCGTTGGGACAGGTCAGTCAGCTGAGCGGCACTCCTGCTGTGGGAGCGCACTGACCACCAGGGGGCAGCTCCTGTGTTGAGAATCTGCCCCCTGGTGGTCAGTGCGCATCATAACTGCCGGTCTTTCCAGCCATTCTGGTCTGTCGGTCGCTTAGGCTTTTATATATATAGATGATCGTCTCCACTTAATATTCTAGGAAAGATGGGGAAGGGAGTAAAATCAAGGACCTTTGCCTGGGCAGTTGGTACTGGTTTAAGAAACTCTGCTGGTTGTCAATGTATTGATGCTTCCCTTTGCACACAGGAAATCTTTGGATGCCAATGAATGTGCTTCATCTCAGCATAAACTCTTCTAAAAAACACGGACTTACACAAACAGATACAATATTAACTTGGGCTCAGTGCAGAGATCTGGACAATCAGGAGCAGAACATGGCACAATTCGCTTCTGATCCCTGAGAATGGAAGCCCGGGTTTCAGAAGCCCTGGTGACAGCCACTTGAGCTGTTTCCTAAAAATGCAGTCTTTGGTCTTGCTTTAGACCAGGGGTCCTCAAACTTTTTAAACAGGGGGCCAGTTCACTGTCTCTCAGACCGTTTTTTTTTTAAAAAAACTATGAACAAATTCCTATGCACACTGCACATATCTTATTTTGAAGTAAAAAAACAAAACGGGAACAAATACAATATTTGTATTTGCATGTGGCCCGCGGGCCGTAGTTTGAGGACCCCTGCTTTAGACCAACTGTGTCAGGGCCTCAGAATCTGTATTTTTCTTCTTCAAATGGCTACATTCATTTACACAATTTAAATGGTATTTATTTTTGCATAGATGATATATGTTCATAATTGTAAACTCAAAAGATTTAAAAGGACATATAGGGAAATGTAAGACTTGGCCCCATACCTTATTTTTAGGATCCTTGTTCCCCGTTACCAGACCCTTCTACAGACAGTTAATACTTGTACAAGCATATAGGACACATAAGACACACACACACACACACACACACACACACACAAATACATATGTACACACATACATATGTCAATATATGACTATACATACACATATATTTATCTATCTATTTAAAACAAAGAATAACAAATGACATGCATGGCTCTGATTTTTAAAAACTTAATCCTCCAATAATTTTGTATACATACAGTCAGAACTAGCCTGTCAGCTTTTAGCCGTTGACTTGCTGTTTCATCATTGACCAGTCTCCTACTGATGAATATTTAGGTTGTCTCCAATATTTGCCCTGAAAGACAATGTCATAATGAACACCCCTGTTATTTTTATATAAAGGGTGTCCCAAAATTCACGCAAGATTTGAATTTTGCGTGAGCATTAACAACAACAACAACAAAAAATAAAAGCCTAATTTTACTTGGTTTATTGAATCAGATTCTAATATCTGTTGCCCTTTGATTTCAATCCCTTCAATTTGATAAGCATTACCAAGTACCAATTATGGCCCAGGAGCAGGGACAATGAAGACCAATGAAGACCATGGCTTTGTGTATGTGCCAGCAAAGCCATGGAGGCCATTTACCCGATGTGCTATTCCATACATAACCCTATACTGTATACTTTATGAATCAATACAAAATTTACAGTTTTTAATTATAAACCTGTGTTTTCTATCAAAATTACTTCTTGTGTGAATTTTGGGCACCCTTTATAAGCAGAACAGAGCCCATATCAGTTGGTCTTTTCAGTGTTGAGCCATAGAAAATGAACTCTAGCTTTATTGAAAAGGAATTTATTGGAGTGTCTGCAGATGGCCAGGGGACCAGAGAAACCAGGAAAAGGGCCAAAATCGGGGTGTGGAGGACCTTGTGTCCTGAAGATGCTGCTGCCAGCACCCCTGGGCCCAGATGCGGCTGCTGCCTCACCCGAAACGGGAGTTTCAGCTGGAATCGCTTCAGCGGGAATCGCAGCCACAGCCACTTCTGGGGCCGGAAGTAGCCCTGCGGCTGCTGCCAGAGTAGACTATGCTCGTCTGTGCCATAACCTCGCAAAGACTCACCGATTGCTGTGCATCCGAACTGCAAAGGAGTTCAGGAAGGTGAGAACGAATCTCCACTCTGGGAATTTGCTTCTGACCTCCACCGAGTTTCATCAGAGGGTCAAGTCCTTAAACAAAACGGGGTGCATTGACAGGGTTGCTCCCCGAAGCAGACCCTTTTCCAAAGGCCTGGATGCAAGGAGTGTATTGGGAAGATGATCCTGGGAAGCACCAGGGAGGAAGTTGGGAAATGAGACAGGCAAGGGAGGAGAGTCAATAAAAGATGCATTGGAACGTGGCCACCCTGTGGGCATCTGGGCCGCAATCCCATTGGGGACCCTCTAGGACAGTGATGGCGAACCTATGACACGCGTGTCAGAGGTGACACACGAACTCATTTTTTTGGTTGATTTTTCTTTGTTAAATGGCATTTAAATATATAAAATAAATATCAAAAATATAAGTCTTTGTTTTACTATGGTTGCAAATATCAAAAAATTTCTATATGTGACAAGGCACCAGAGTTAAGTTAGGGTTTTTCAAAATGCTGACATGCCGAGCTCAAAAGGTTCGCCATCACTGCTCGAGGAACTTCAGAATTGCTCCCAAGGGGTGGGAAGCTGGGAATACGATTCCTCCAACCCCGTTCTTCATTGGTGAGGCTAATCCTTAAATCCCTAGATGAGTACGCTATGGGGTGCAGTGTGGACTCCCAGA
>NW_005871306.1:162810-177057 GCF_000147115.1 Myotis lucifugus
CCAGGGAGAGAGGAGAGACCATGGGGTTGGAGGTTGGACCGCTGTGGTGTGCACAGAGTTTTTCCCTTTGGCCTCGGGTAGACATGGAAGTGGGCCATGGGTTTTTGTGCCTCCGGCAGCGTCTTATCAATGGATTCGTGTGCTGGCTGACCAAAAGTCAGAGGCTGAGAAGATCTCAAAAGTAGAACAAAAACAACTTTATCAACAAGAGAGGAAACAGCAGTATGGTTTATTCATCGACTGCGGAACAATCGCCCACTTGATATATCCGACCTCTGGTGAAGAATGCATAACAATACCGGCAGTGGGGTCAATGTTGCTAGAAACTTCTAATTCGTTTACTATTGATAGACATCAGCTAACGGGAGGACATTAGACACAATGTTTACTTTCTAACGATCAGTTTGTGGGACTATATTTCTATATGCCAATTTTTCTCCCTCCTGAGCAGTACTGATGAGTACACACAGAATTCTGACTGCACCATTAGGTTTGATGAATCCATATAATTGCTGCACAAATATTTTGAATTTAATTGCATGTAATGTAGTTAACACTCTGTTATCAGTGCCCATAAGGGGAGCGGTGGCGTGGATAATTCAAAACGGTCGAAAACCCAAAGTCATTCATGTGAGACTTGGAAGGTCCGTATTGGACTTCAGGCGGCAGATTCACCCTTCGCACTGCATTTTGTTTAGGCCCGTAGGAACATTTATTTTCATTTGATAAAACATGGACCAGTGGGAAGGGAAAGTTGTTGAAAAGTATTCTGAGTGTCGGCAGAAGTTGGCTGGCATTAGAAGTTCTCAAGCGATAGCCACATTTTAGTGATCGAGAGTTCACTGGCTCAGGTCTCATTAAAGCGAGTCAGGGTATTTCTCTTCATTGCTGATGCATATTAAGTACCAGGCATCGTATTAAGTCCTTTGCAAAGATGACCTCATTCCTATAATTAGGGGATGTTGAGTGGCACAGAAGAATGAAACTTCTAGAATCAACCCGTCGCGGGAGTGGTTCACATCTTAGTTTCTGCCAAGCTACTGGTTGTGTGGAATTGGTTCAAGTTACTAAATTCAGATGAATTTTCTCATCTGCCAATAATAATAGCGTTTAACCCAAAGTGTTGTCGATGGCCTATGGTGACTGGTTTATAACTATTATGACCAGTTTATTTTACAGACAGTTAAGTTTCTCTCTTTCTTTCTTTTTTTTTAAAATCCTCACCTGAGGGCATGCTTGGATAGAGGGGAGAGAGAGAGAGGGGGGGAGGGAGGGAGGGAGAGAGAGAGAGAGAGAGAGAGAGAGAGAGAAACATTGATCTGTTGCTTTCTGTATGTGCCCTGACCAGAGATAGAACCTGCAACCCGGATATGTGCGCTGACTGGGAATCGAACCGGCAACCTTTTGGTGCAAACAACCAATTGAGTCACTCCGGTCGGGCAAGACAGTTAAGTTTTAGAGTCAGCAGTCAGGGCTTCTTCTGCTCATTCCCTAGTCAGAGCTCTCGATGAACCCTCGAGAACAGTGCTCCTCAAACTTGTCAGTCTGTGAAATACCTGGGGACCTTGTTGAAATGCAGATTCTTAGTAGGTCTGGGGTAGGGCCTGAGATGTTTGCATTTCTAAGAAGCTCCTGGTTGACATGTAGGCTGCTGGGTGATGGACCACGCATTGCGTAGCAAGGCACTGGCCAGTTGGGGTGGAACATTTTAATTTCAGCTGAGTGTTCTCTTTCGCATCCGTAGCAGGTTCAGAGAGGAAACGGTGCTTTCTGTCTTCTCGGCTACGTGTGTGGTCCCGCCCAGGCCCCAGACTTCCGTGAAGCCGTCCTAGTCCCTCTGGGCCCTTGGGCATGCCCTTTTTCCATGCCATGGACTGAGATGGGAGAGCAGGTTTGGGAAGGAGTTGGGGGTCAGGAGTTCCCTTCTAGATGTGCTGTGTTTCAGATTCCCGTTAGGCTCATCCGATTCCTGGAACTGCTGGGGACAAAGACAGAAGCAGGAGGGAAGCAGGTGAGCATATATGTGGGCCTTCAAACCCAGCCATCCTGCTTTAAGAAAACTGTAGGTCTCCCTGCAGGGAAGAGAGAGTGGGTGGGGAATTCTCAAGGGTCTGTCTGGCTTGCAGGGTCTCTGTAGGTCTGCAAACCTTGGCTGTGAAGGGCTAGGAAAGATTTTAGGTTTTGTGAGCTGCATTAGCTAGAGCTGCTGTATATTACAAAATACCACAGACCGGGTGACTTATCAACAGAAATTAATGTTCAGAGTTTGGAGGCTGGAAGTCTGAGATCAGGGTGCCAGGATGGCCAGGTTCTGATGAGCACTCTTCCTGTCTAGCAGATGGCCACCGTGTCACTGTGTCCTCATGTGGTGGTGTGTGTGTGTGGGAGAGAGAGAGAGAGAGAGAGAGAGAGAGAGAGAGAGAGAGAGAAACATACCTTCCTCTTCTTATAGGGCCACAGCCCCACCCTGCTGGCCTCACTCAACCTTAGTTAAAGACCCTCTCTCCAGATACAGTCACAGTGAGGGTTAGGACTTCAACATAAGAATCTGGCGGAGGGAGGGAGCACAATTCAGCCCATAGTATGGCCTGTACAGACTCTATCCCAGCTACTCAACTGTAGTGTGAAAACAGCCACAGCCGCTGTGTGGCCAGGGGGGTGGCTGCAAGCCAGGGCTACTTCTTGACACAGGCAGTGGCTGGATTTGGCCCCCAGGCCTGAGGTTACTTCATGCCATTCCTTAAAGGTAATAGATTGGTTGGCTCTGAGGAGCCAGGGGATACGGATGTTTGCAAAACAAATTATACACAGAGCCAGGCGTAGAGTAGGGGCTTGACATGTGTTTGCTTTGTTTAATGCTCAAGTTGACGTCTACTTTGTTCTTTAAAAAAGAATGTCGCTCCCCATTTTCCTAAATTGTCACTTCCTGCTCTGCCCCCATCATTCTCGTGCCTCTGGTATTGCTCTCACGGCCCCTTACCTTACAGAGAGATTGCATCTGACACGTGCATTAGGGTCTAAAGTCAGTAGTAAATTGGTGCTTGATGCAAAATCATTGTGTCACTAAATCTTCTCTACCATGGCTGTACCCAATTTTATTCCCATCAGCAGTGCATGCTGTAGAGAGAGGGTCTAGCTACCAGAATTTTGATCACTTATTCATATATATATCCCTACATTTAGGGCAGGCGGGAAGTCAGTCCATTCATCACTAGGACCCAGGGAAAACGCTCAGGACCTCTCCATGGCTCTGAAACTTCTTTTCCGGAACAATTGATGAGGAGTGTTGTACAGGACGATGGAACCTGGAGTGCGTGGACCGGGTGATAAGATGGTGATTAATTTGGATGTGACTGCGAGGACTGCAGAGGGATGTTACTACTTTGAGTCTTGATAATACAAAAATATTCAGCCCGTTCCTGCTCCCTGCGTGCCTCCGATGGGAAAGATACGACATGTAGGAAAACAAGATTCTTTACTAGAAATACTGCTTTGCATGCTTATCTCTCACTGTTTTGTGTGGCTGGGAGAAATCGGAGGAAAAGAAACCAGGCAGTGAATGGCGGGAATTGTGGGGCAAGATGGCGTGTTTGGGGTCTGCAAATGGATACTGAAAATGCAGGATAGCCTACTGGTTTGCGGTTGTATTAGGGCAGGTGCTAGAACTGGTGGTGTTAGTAATGGGACTGTGCACTTCTCAGTGGATATGATCCTGTGGGCATGTGGTCATCTGAACAGCACCGCCCTTAGCCCCTGTCCCTAACCACAAGTCCCCCTCATCACTGGCATCTCCCACCCTGGACTGGAAGGCTAACATTACAACAGAGGTAAGCCTTTGCTTTGTAGAAGGAAGTTTCTCATTGACACAGAAAGAACATGGACTTTGGCTTCTGCCAAAGGCATTTTTGAGCACCGTGTGCTGCCTAACAAATTACTCCAGACCTCATTGACTTAAAACAACAATAAACATTTGTTACATCAGTTTCCATGGGCTAGGAATTCAGAAGTGGTTTGATTCCCCCAGGAGCTTGTGACCCAAAGCTCAGCAGGGGCTGCACCCATGGAAGGCTGCCCTCTAGGGGATTGGAGGACCCACTTCCCAGAAGGCCCACGCGCATGGCCAGCAAGCTGGTGTGGCTACCAGTGGGAGGCCTCTGGTCCTGGGATACTGGCCCCTCCAGAGGTCTGTGTCTTCACAGCAGGATGGGTGGTTTGCCCCAGGGAGAGCCAAGACCCAGGTATACGTTACAACAGGGTGTAGGACCCAGTTTCAGGAAACATGCAGGCACCCCCCGCAGTATCCTACACAGCTCAGCCCTGCTTAATGGGAGAGGGGTGCACACCAGGTGTGAACTCCAGGGGCCCCCTGGAGGCTGGTCACGGTAAGAGCTTCCTGGGCAGCAGACACTGCCTCCACGCCCTGGATCTTGGTGGGATCCTCTACTATGAGAAACTGTAATTCAGAGTTTCACTCATTCGTCAGAGGTCACACCGCTAGTGAGTGGTGGGGCTGGGGTTGTATTTTACACACACAGCTGAGTTCAGATACACTGCCTCCCATGCCCTCCTCAGAGACCTGTGTTCAGGTCCCAGCTCTGCCCACGGCTTGCACGTGACCTTAGTAGCAGCTTGGCAGTGCTTGTGCAGCAACAGTTTGGAAAGCACAAGTGCAGGGCTTGGCCTGTGGAGGCATCCGGACAGAAATTCTTTGCTTTTCCCTTCCTCTTGAATGTTCTAAACTGGGATTCATATGTAATAGGTGATAGGAGAGAGGTATTTTACATAGTGCATGCAGGATGCTTTTGATTAGAAGAGTTTTGTATATACTGTAATGTGCCTTTGGAAAACAATTTAATGAATTGTAATTGTCAAAGCACTTAATGAATTGACTCCGTTTTGATATCTGTAAAATGAGTACAAAAATGCTTGCCGCTTAGAGTTGTATGGATTAAAAAGATAACGCACATTAAGGGCCTAGCAATTTAAAGCTCGTCACAGCCACGCGGCGATGTTCGCTATTATGAACGTGTGATCATCGTAACGTCTTCTGGGGAACACCGAGGAGGTCTTCAAGGTTAGGAACTGGGCTGCCTCCGTGTGCTGTGCTCTAAGGACACTCTCTCAGGGACCGGGTTCCATTGAAGATTACGACCCCGCGGTGGAGGAAGCTAAGAAGGAAATGAGGTTTTCCTCTTACTTATGTTAATGGCTTTCGTGAGAGTTCACTTTTACAGTCACAATCTTGATAAGGTAAGATGTTTAAAAAGCAGATGTTTTCATATTTAAGAAAACTAGCTGGCTTCCCTGGATATATCCGTGTGCCTTTGGGAAATTTCCCTCCCCGCTCTGAGGCGGCCTGATGGCCACACGGGCAGATGTTGGCCCTGTGCCTTCCTTCGGGCACGCGTTCCCGCACCTCGGTGACCTTCACTAGAGGGACTTCCTCTCCCTCAGCTTCACTTCCAAGCTCTAATGCAAAGCAGGCTTCTTGGCTTTGACAGGCAACTACGGATAGGCAGAAAGGGGCATGTACTGGTATAGAGTCAGCTCGCTCGCTGCCATTGTGACGAATGCGGCCTCGCAGGAAAGGAAATGAAGAAGAGACCCCAGGAACTGTGAGTTTGCCCCGAAGGACTTACTTCCAATGAACCCTAGAAAATAGAAGCAGGAAAGGCACTTCGAAGGCCAGAAAATACAAATATGGATTGATTTTTTTCATAATTTGTCCCATCTTCCACTAGTAATTCGATGTGGTTTAGAGAAGTCATTGAATCGCTCTCTCTCTCTCTCTCTCTCTCTCTCTCTCTCTCGATATTATTGCCAGAGGCATTCAGATAACTTTGGAATAGATGGCCGCATTTCAGGATGTTCAGCCAGGGGTTTGCCTTTCTCTGAATTTGAGATTGTTTAGCTTAGACTGTAATCTTAGTGATGAAAACAATTGGTGCTGGAAGAGGAAATGCGATTTAAAATGTAGTATTTTCCCCCCTTTCATATAATATCAGAGGCAACATGTGCCTTTGGAAAAAATATAACAACTAAAAAGGAAAAGGAAAATGCAGAAGTAAGATGTCATCCGTTATCATGTTGACGCTGTTCATAGTTGTTTTTTTTAAAATATATTTTTATTGATTTCAGAGAGGAAGGGAGAGGGAGAGAAAGATAGAGACATCAATGATGACAGAGAATCATTGATTGGCTGCCTCTTGCACGCCCCCTCCTGGGGATCGAGCCCGCAACCCGGGCATGTGCCCTTGACTGGAATCGAACCCGGGACCCTTCAGGCCGCAGGCCGACGCTCTATCCACTGAGCCAAACCAGCCAGGGCTGTTCATAGCTTTGAGGATAGAGTGGCACGCGTAGTTTCTGGTGGTCCTGTGCTTTTCTGGAAACAACAGTTTCCTCTTCTGGAGTGAACCCCGCTTGAGGAGCCTGGGTCACCCGGACGGTCCCCGGACTGCTTTGTCACAAATCAGATGGGACAGGGAGGGGAGACTCCCTCGCATTGTTCAGCACCCCCGGGTGATGCCCCATGTTGCCATGAGCCCTTCACAGCGAATACTTTTACCTCATGGGTCTCCTGGATGTGAAGTTGGAGGCCAAAGTCAGTGTGGAGACCCTGACGGCGTGGTCTGGCTTGGGTGGCCCTCAGTAGCTGTTCCATAGTTATTTGTTCAAGGAGCCAATGAACCCCTGCCGGCTACTCACTCTACAAGGGGGCAACTGTAACTCTCAGTCTGCGCTCACCAGCAAAGACTGCAAAAATGATGAGGACGCAGCTCCAGCGTCCCGGTTACGATATGCTGACACTTTTCCTTTTGACTCAGTCCCTCCCCATCGGCCTGCGATGCCCGCTGGTTCTCTTAGGGGTAGGGCTCCTCACTGTCTGGCTGCGGGGCAGCATCCCTTCCTCTCCCCGTTTTACCCTGGGACCCCGACCCCTTTCCAGAAAAGCTTTGCTAATGTGCTCTGAGGAGTGGGTGACTGCTAGTGAGTGTGTTCATCTTTGTAGTTTGCATCAGCAGGATCCGTTTGCAACCAACGCTTTAGCTTACGGTGTGTCCCTCACAGAGCTCCTATCTGGGTTCGGGTGGTCACTTCCACCTCAGTTCCTCGTGGTCCAGGCCCCACTGCTCCCCCAACGGGAGATCGAAAGGGCAGGGGTCTCAGTCCCAACAGGCTTCGATGTCCCCATCTCACGGGCTCACACAACAACATGCATTTCTCGCTCACGTGAAGTCGGCCACACGCCATTTATCCCAGGCGGCACCCAACAGCCCTGCTCTGCACCCCCAGGTCAAAGGGCTCCTGCCCTCATCGAGGCACAAGAAGGGGACATTGTAGAGTTGAGCGTCGGCATTTGCATTTGCTCAGCTTTCATTGTTGCAATTAGTCCCATGGATACCCCTCGCTGCAGGGAGGCGGGAAAGCATAAGCCTGTCAAATGCTCGGAAGGAGACTTGGACTCACTGGCGAGCGTCTCCCTTACGGGGGTTGAAACGGGACATGCGTGTTAGCGTCTTGGGTACCTTTAAAGCCCAATCGTTGAACTCCACCCGGGGTTCATCAGAGCCCGAGCCCTGAAGGTCTTACTGTTCGCTTTAAGCAGCTGCCTCAGAAGCAAGTGTGTTCAGTTGTCTGAGCAGAAAAGATTTATTCTCCCAAGTAATGTCAGTTGTAGTCAGCAGTCCACGGCCGCGTTCTGCTGTAGCAACTGCAGGGTTCTTAGATTTTTGAGAGACTGAATTATTGGGGGGTGGGGGGAGAGGAGGGATATGCTTGGGTTAGCCCTAATTTTAGCTGTTTTATCTTTCGAGAAGTGTGGATCCCTGTGCAAGAAAAAAGTCGGACCCCTGTGTTCATTAAAAAAAAAAAAAAGAAAGAAAGAACAAGAAAGAGCTGCTTTTGTTTTTGGTTTAAGAGTCTTTCTTAATAAGGAATAATGAACATCAACACCCAGTTATTCAGTAAACCAATTAAATTAAATTAGCATAGCCAGGGAAACAAAGGAACCATCCTTCAACAGTGCCACTTCTACCAGAGACTCAGCAGTCACAATATGAGGCAGACTAGTAACAATACCGTCTGCAAAGACAATTAGTATTAATTTTTCATTTTTTATCGAGTTAAAATATTTAAAGCGCCTCCCCCTGCCCAACAGACAGTTCCAGTCTATTATTTCTCTTTTGTTTCCAATCATGCTAACACTGAGAATAAATGAGCTTCCCCGGCCTCTCCGACTATTGGCTTATGTTCACGGCTGCCTCTCGGAAACAATGTTAGCCAATCTCTTTCCCGCCGCAGCAAGGACGGGCCATCCCGTATGGTATAGAATGCCAGCTTTAGAGAGTGGTCTTAGGTCAAGAATTATTATTGCTTGAGGCCTCCAAGATCCAGTTATGGGTTTCTGCAAACCCCGGGGGCTCTTATGATAATGCTTTTCTCCACTGTTATTGTTATAAGGCATTAAATCAGTCAGATTCATGAGCAACAAGAGGTCAATGTCTGATTGAAATTCATAAGGTCAAAAAGGAAACTAAAAATCAATTTATAAGATATGAAGATTTAGGTTCAAACGATATCCATGAGCAATAAAATTTCACATCCATAAATGTAAGAAAATCAGTTATTAAACTTGAGGGGGGAAAGAAGACTTATTAAGTTTTACACACACATAAGGCAGCTAACACATAATTTTATCAGACATTACTGAAATCCTGTGTGTAATATAAGCGATGATGGGCTAAGATGCTAAATGGTTTAGCACTAAATTATTAAGTGATGTATCCCCAAGGTATTAAACAGAGAGGAAATGCAGAGCAGGTGTCTCTCGTAGCAAGACTTGATCACCAGTTTAAGTGCATATTGATAACAAATGCACTTCGGAGGGAAAATAGTATTAGTAATATTTTTGCTGCGTGAAAGCCTGGTGTCAGGATGACTAAAAGCTTCTACCTGACAAAGAAATGTTCATTTCATTTTTTTTAAGAAAAAAATTAATCATGATAAATGTTAGGTCCCTGAGGAGCCAAAGGGGGAATTCTGGGGGGATTCGAGCATTTTGTCTCCTTCCTCTGTCATCTGTGCATGTAAAACACAGCATGGATGGGAAAGATCTATCTACATTAGGCAGCAGTAGTGGAAATTATGAACACAGTGTGGCAAAATAAAAATATAATGTTGCCACTATGAGGGCAAAGAAAACCTGATGAAAGCAAACACTTGGGTAGATGATTCCAATCCTTTAGAACCACAGCACAATTTATAACCTCATTTTGTGCTTCCAATAAAAGGAAAACAGAACCTTTGGATGCTCTATTTGGTCATCAGAGGCTCTGGTTGAAAATTAAATAGCGAAAATGTGCGTTTGCAAGTGAGTTGGATGGCAGTTTTCTTTCGTCTCCTTAGACGCAATATAAACCCAAATATAGCGTCGGTAGGTTTATGGAAACAAGATGTTAACTGGGTCTCTCTGGCTCTTGAGAAGTTAGATCAGATTCGCTCACACCTCGCCCCATACACTGGAAGTTCAGACTATCGCTCCAAATTCAGACATTCCCAGAAGAGCTATGTATTTTGAATCTGCCACCTTGGATCTGAGGGCTGTGTTTGCTGCCTGGCTTTGGCTTATGAATCTTTCCATCATCCTATTGTGCTGTGACTTCGATTAGCCCACGTGGGGAACAGAACCCTCTTTTTGAATGATGTGCACACACACACACCCTGCACTCAGAGAACTCCTGTAGAAATTCCATAGGCGTATGGAAGCTTGTGCAGCTATGAAACAGGGCTTACAGAGGTTCAGGAAGTTGCTCAAGGCTAAGCAGCTGGCAGGTGGAGCTGGGACTCCCACCTGGACTGATTCTAAGCCCATGGGATTATCTGTTTCCCTGTTGGTTTAGACGTAGGCCAACACACTATGTCCCACAGGCCAAATTTGGCCTGCCATCTGTTTTTATAAATAAAGTTTTATTGGAACACAGCCATGCCCATCTGTTTATGTATTGTCTATAGCTGCTTTTACATGACAGTGCCAAGTTGGACAGTTGTGACAGACCCTGCATGGCCTGCAAAGCCCAAACTATTTACTCCTGGGCCCTTTACAGAACAAGTTTGTTGACTCCTATTTTAGATGGTAGACTACTATTTACTCCACTGACAACTGGTTTCCTGAACATTAACATGATTTTAAAAAAGGTGTTCCATGGTCAAATAAGTGTGAAATACTAGGTCGAACAATGTTCAACAGGTTTTTACTGTACTGAGTGCATATAATTTCTCTTTAAGAAAGTAATGAGTATGCGGCATAATTTGAACTCAGAACTCGTGTGTGTGTGTGTGTGTGTGTGTGTGTGTGTGTATAACATTCCAAAGGACACCTTTGAGAAAGGCTGGGTGGGGTTGTAATTGAGGAAATAGACTTCCAAGAGGCTTCTGTTAGAATGCCCAGGTGTTCCTTGGGAAGGTGACTGGAGAAGAGCAGAATTTTCCGTGACCTGGGTGGAAGCTAATCTTTTTTTGACTTCATAGAAAAATAGGACTCACAGACAGAACTTGGCTCATTTTTATTTTCTTTCCTATAAATGTTTCTTGAGCCTGTCTCCATGACCTGTAAGGGACGCAGTGGATAAATAAAAATCAAATGATTGTTAATAATAAATTGGAAATGGTAGAGCTCATTTAGTTTAATAAGATTTTTTAAAGGAAAGATGTTTATGATTGTAATATGCAGTTGTATTATGTGGTTATTTTCTGACTAATCAATTGCTCTTTGTTGGTATAGTGGAGTTATATACAGTGTATTTCATGATGTTCTGCAAATAGTACAGGAATCTGAGAGGTTGGGACAGCAATGTTCAATGTGGAAGATTGGGTTACTCACAGCTCATTTGGTTGTGGATGACAAAAACTCAACTCCACCTTGAAAAGCTATTGATTTATATAATTGAGAGTAGGGGTAGAAGCAGCTTCAGGCATGGCTGTTTGCAGGAGCTCAAACGACATTGCCAGGATTCTTTCCTCTTCTTCTTATTTTGCTATGATTTTCTCTTGGTGATTTATTTGCACTGGGGTATCTAAGATCACTGGCTCTGCTAGCTCATATTGTGTCTATAGGTAAAGATTCCAGAGTTTAAAAAATAGCTGTGTATCAGTTTCCTGGCTCATTTGCCCAACCCTGGACCAACCACAGTGTCCAGGGTGAGGTATTCTGATTGGCTGGACTGGATCTCATGGTCCAATGTGTGGCAGGAAAGACAGACCCTGTTTGACAGTCTCCAGGAGGTCGAAGGGGAAGTTCCCAAAAGGAAGGAAGAGAGTCTAATGCCTGAAGGAAAAGGAAAGGCTCTCAATGTGGAAACCACGGAGCTCTATTATGGGGTAGGGGAGGCAGAGGGTCAACAAGGATATGGGTTTTGGAAAGGGGGCCCCACTAGAACCACTAAAATGCAAGCTACATGAAGCCAGACTCCCCCTCCCCCCACTACTTATAAAACTAAGGCTTGGCACAAAGGAAACACTCATTATTTTTGAGAGAATGGCATGTTCCATGGGCCATGAGGATCCAAGAGCTGAGAGCAAAGATCCTGGCTACCCTGGGTATGATGTGGTAGAGTGTAAAATGCCCACAATTGTCCATTCCTCCCATAAAGAGGCAGTGTGTTCCCCACTCCCCACTGGCATCTGGGTGGGGAATCTGCCCTGCTTTGGACAATGGGACATTGGAGAGCTCCCATGGATGGGGCCTGTCCTCTTGCTGCTTGGAACTCTGTGGCCATGTGAACAAGCCCGAGTAGCCTGCAGGACGGGGGTGGGGGTGGAGAGGTGGGGGGGTGGGGGCGTGGATAAGATGTCATGTGGACACGAGCTGAGGTGGGGCCTAGCCAACAGCCAGCCAGCCCCCCAGCTGACTCAGAAACCAACCAAGACCCACCAGTGAGTCTCAGCTGAGATCAAACAGAACCTCCCAATCCCAACGGCCAATATGCAGGCTTACGGACTAGATAAAAGCTCCTGTTTTACCCACGGAGTCTGGGGGAGCTTTGTTACGCAACACAGGCTCATGATCTAGTTAGTTAGGTTCTCCCCTTTGTTTGACCTAGCATTTCACAAACTTATTGGACCATGGAACACCCTTTAAGAGAAATACCATCCGAGTCCAAGCCTCTGGGAACCCATTGTTTTCCTTGTATTGGTGTCACTTTAAGAAAGCCCCCAAGATTTCAAGTCCCCAAGTCCGTTCCTCGGTTTTTCTCCCTGCCCCGCTGTCCCGTGTGCAAAATATATGTCTCACATTTGCATTTCGATCAGTCTTCCTATAATCTCTGCCTGGTTTTCGATGGAGGAGGAGAGAGCGTTTTATAATTATTAGTAGTATTTTATTGTCACTTATATATCTCAGTTAATACTGACATGATTGTTCTCGCTGTTATAACCTGAATTAGAAATTTTCACAGCCGGGTATTGATCATTCGTGTAATTGGATGACGAAGGGAAACCAATTCCCTCTCTGCCTTTGAGAAATCAAAACAGTGAGGAAAGAGCGTGAGGCAAATAAAACATCCAAACGTATGGGGTCTCTTAACAGGCGCCACTGTCTTTATTATTATTTTTTCCTTAAAAAGAGAAGCTATTATTGTTTAGGGAATTTCTATTATAATAAATATCAATAAAATTGTTTGTTCAGCAGTTTAAAAAAAACACATGCTTATTTGAAATGATTTCCAGGTAAAGTTTTATAAAATTACTCTTGCTTTATTATACTACGCACATTTTTATTATATTAAAATATAAATTACATTGCATAGCATTATAAATTGTTATTAAAGTGATCTGCAGCATAACTAGCAGAGAACTGAAATATAACTGTAAAAACTGAAATAAAAATCTATTAATGCAATAAGCCTACTTAATAAAAGTTACTCTCATATTCCAAAACAAAATATTAAGGCCTATTTCAGATCTGAAAGTCAAAAAATGAGGGCATAAATTAGTGAAGGTTAAGAAGCTTGTAGCAACTGACTAACAAAGCTCTAGGGGATTATAAAATTTCATGCTCTTGTAATAAAAAGGATAAAGGATTGGCTAGAAGACCACTAAAAGTTAAAATAAATGGACATAAAGGAGATGAAAAAGTCTGACATGAGTGAGGCCAGTAATGTGTGAAGACTAAAGAGGTGGCATTAAAGTGTTAGAGGCTGGAATTAAATGTACAATGAATTCTGGTAGTAGATTAATAGGAAATTATAAAGGTAAATGAGTTCGGTTTCATGCTTTCAGAAAACTTTATACATCTCATTATTTTTCTTAGCACTTGAGAAGAGGCAGAGGGAGACGAATTAAAATCTGGCATAAACCATATTGGAGGGGATGGAAGTGCCGATTACTCCCAAATGCTAGTCTCCTCTTATTCCCTCATAATTGACCTTTAATTGCTAAGTGGCACGTGGAAGCGCCAAATAAAGCAAGATTTCCCAGGTTCCCTTGCTCCTACCTGGGACCATGAAGCTGAGTTCTTGTTCAATTAGTTGCAATGAAACCTCTGGGTAATGTATTTAAGAGGAGGGAATGGGCACTTCTTTGCCCATTCGATAAAAATATATTTAAAATCAATAAAAATATACTTAAAAACAAACAAAAAACCCCCTCATCTTAACTCAGACAGAATGGGTTGCTACTATCTCCAGGCAGAAAAGTGAAAATGGATACTGGGTCGCAATCAGCAAACACATAAGCTAGTGACGGAAGTGAACATAAAACAATATCAGCTCCCCTGTTGGAATTGGGCGATGGGCGTCTGAGGATGGGACATTGTACATATCGATGCTGATGCTGAGAATGAATCGTTCGCTAAAACCCAACGTTTGTTCGAAAATCCAGTTTGAGAGCAACCTGGTAGTGACGGTGAGATTTGCCCTAAAGCTGGATTTCTGCAGAAAGACCACTTACTTAGATTGCATTACACATCGGAGTGAGGAACTGTTTTGAAAAGTCATATTGTCTTAAGATTGAGACAATGCCAATTAATGAAAATAAAGATATCTTACTGTGGTTTATTTGGGGTGACTTCTGAGGATTTTTAGTGGTGGGAGGCAGGCTCCAGCCCTCCAAGGCCTCCTGCCCCCGCCCCATCTTGGCCCTTCCACTGCTGCGAGCACATTTTCTCTTATTTCTCTTTGCCTTGACCTTTCCCGACTCATCTACCGTAACAGTGAAATGGCACTGATGCTCTAAGAAATACCAGTACTT
>NW_005871306.1:177170-178526 GCF_000147115.1 Myotis lucifugus
GAAGAGTATCTTTGGCCTTTGTTTATTATGTTCCCCAAGAAGCATTCACACCCTGTGCGTCTCCACTCTGCAACTCCTGACTCCTCTGGGCACCCCCACCCCTTGCCTCTGTCCTTGCACTTACTGAGCGGTATTATAGTTCTTCCCTACCCCCCTCGCTCCCTCCCTCGCTCCCTTTATCCCTCCACCTTTCCCTCCCCACTCCTCCCTTCCTCCCTCCTTTCCTTCCCATCACAGTATTTATTTAGCACCTACTCAGTGCGACACGTTTTGAAGGCACTAGAAAGGTGGCAGCAAAAAAACACACAAAAACAGGACATCCTTTCATAGCGTTGCCAACTTGCCTGTCCCTGGAAGGCCCTTAACAAAGATGTATTTATAACCTTTGCTGAGGCCCAGTTTCAATCTATTAAAGGAGGTGGGGGTTCAGAGGGAGCCACGTAGTCAGTCACAATCCAGCATTCACAGGTTCCCTAGACCTTCTCACACACCCGAAACTCTTGTGAAATCAACAACGACAACTACTAAAACTGATTTGGTGGCAAATACGATATGACTAAAAATGGCTACAGGTGATGAAAATGGAAGGGCAATTGAAAATAAAATAAGGCGATTCAGGCTAAATATGGAATTTTAAAATCCATGAAGGAGTGGAAGAAAACATTTGAAGGATGGCTTGGACCTATGACTTGGTTTCTATAACTTTGTTTCTTACAAGTAGAAAAATGATTTGGGAGACTCAGGGCAGAAATTATATTTTAAAATAGAGAGACATAGCCCTGGCCAGTGTGGCTCAGTTGGTTGGGCATCGTCCTGTGCACGGAAAGGTTGCCGGTTTGATTCCCGGTCAGGGCACATGCCCAGGTTGTGAGTTCGATCCCTGATCGGGGTGCATGCAAGAGATGACTGATCAATGTTTCTCTCTGACATTGATGTTTCTCTCTCTTTCCCTCTCAAGTCTATATAAACATAAAAAAATTAAAATAGAGATACTGAAAGCTCCAAGGATGGGGGGGAAGGAGGCATTTTTAACATGGAAGTGCATAAAGGATGTGTCTTTTATCAATATAGAGTTGGTATCATTTAGGACAGGCTAGATTATGCAGTAACTAACAACCCCCCAATATCAGTGGCTTAACACACCGAAAGTTATTTACTGTTCATGCCATACATTCAGCAGGTCATCTGGTTGGGGTGGGGAAGGCTATGTCCACAGTCCCACGGGCCTAGGTTGAAGGAAGTAACACTTCAACAATAATTCTGGTCACCGCTATGAGGCCAGGCTGCTGGGTGGCTTGTAAACAATAGAAATTTATATCACAGAGTTCTGGAAGCCTGAGATCGGGTGGCCAGCAC
>NW_005871306.1:179866-199582 GCF_000147115.1 Myotis lucifugus
ATGGCGGCCAGCAGCCATGGAGCTGGAGCAAGCAGGAGGCTTGGTTGCCCCAATGATGGAGGAAGCCAAGCTTCCCACCTGCCGCAGCGGCTCTGAGCTCCACTCAAAGCAACAAATTTTCAATTATAGAAGGTAAATAAACCCCAGATACCTGCTTTCAGCTGGCCGTGGCCACGGAGCTGGAGCGAGCAGGAGGCTTTCCCTCCCGCCCGCCCTGGCCGGCTCTGAGCTCCTCTCAAAGCTACAAAGTTTCAATTATAGAAGGTAAATAAATCCCAGAATAAAAAAAAAAGAAAAAAAGGAGAGGTTGGGAGCTTCCGTCACCTGGGGGCTTGGCCAGCCTGAAAACGTCCCTCAGCCCTCACCCAGACTGGCCAGGCACCCCATTGGGGACCCCCCCACCCTAAAGGGGGTGTTGCCAGCCTGAAAACAGCCATCAGCCCCTCACCCAGGCTGGCCAAACCTCCATGGGGTGAGGGTCCCCACTGGGGGTGGGCTTGACCAGCCTGCAAACAGCCATCAGCCCTTCACCCAGGCTGGCCAGGCACCCCAGTGGGGACCCCCACCCTAAAGGGGGTGTGACCAGCTGCAAACACCCATCAGCCCCTCACCCAGGCTGGCCAGGCACCCCAGCGGGACCCCCACCCTGGTCCGGGACACCTTTCAGGGCAAACCAGCCGGCCCCCACCCATGCACCAGGCTTTTATCCTATATAATAAAAGGGTAATATGCAAACTGACCCTAACAGCAGAATGACTGGGAATGACTGGTCACTATGACACACACTGACCACCAGGGGGCAGCCGCTCAATGCAGGAGCTGCCCCGTGGTGGTCAGTGTGCTCCCACAGGGGGAGCTCTGCTCAGCCACAAGCCAGGCTGACGGCTGCCAGTACAGCGGTGGTGGTGGGAGCCTCTCCCGCCTCCTCAGCAGTGCTAAGGATGTTCGACTGCAGCTTAGGCCTGCTCCCCGCTGGCAAGTGGACATCCCCCGAGGGCTGCCAGGCTGCCAGAGGGATGTCTGACTGCCAGCTTGGGCCCGATCCCCCAGGGAGCAGGCCTAAGCCAGCAGGTGGACATCCTCTGAGGGGTCCCAGACTGCAAGAGGGCATAGGCTGGGCTGAGGGACCACCCCTGAGTGCACAAATTTTTGTGCACTGGGCCTCTAGTTTCTAATAATTTAACTGGGCTTTCTACTTTCACCTTTGGCCCCTACACTCTACTCTTTGCAGAGCATCCAAAGGAAGCCTTTTAAAATGAAAGGCCGTCCTCTGCTCAAGACTTCCTGTGGCTTCCATCTCAGGACAAGGATATGCCCGAGTCCTTCATAAGGTCCCACGTGACCTGCATCCCATCCCCCAACTGCTTCTCTGGTTCCACTCCTATTTCCCGTCCCCTGACTCACTGTCCCAGCTACAGACAGCTCCTAGCTTTCTCCGAATATATCAAGCATACTCCTGCCTCCAGACTTCTGTGCTTGCTGTTCCTTCTGACTCGGATAGTTTCCACATGTCACATCTTCCAGTTCCTTCAAGTCTCTGCTCAGATGCTACTTGACCATTGAGTACTTCCCCAAACCTTCCTACTTAATAAAATAACTTTTTACTCAACTCCCACCAGCATGCCCCATCTCCTTTACTCAGTTCTCTCTTTCTCCGTAACCGCTGTCACGGTTGGTTCTACTCTGCATTTACTTGTTTGTTTATATGTTGCTCCTTTTCCAGAATGTAAAAACTATGAAGACAAAGGACTTAGTTTATTTCGCTGCTATATCCCCAGCGTTCCAACAGGGATAGCATGTAGTGCATACTCAGTAAAGATTTGCTGAACAAAACGTGATTTTCATGTAGGTGCAATGTTATTATCCACAGATTGTTTCTTGTCATTAAGTACTAGCTTCCCGCCAACCCACAGCTCCCTGAGGGCAGAGACATGCAGATTCTTTGCATGCTCCTTGTTCCCAAATGCAAGGGTGTCAGGGAGTAGGTTGCTGATAATGGGGTTGGTTGATTTCTTGAACTTTTCCAAGGGGTTTCCGGCAGAACACGAATCACCCAAGACAGTCACTTACCTCCATGTCTCTTTCCTGCTTTTTGCACAGACAGATCTTTTCTGTGTAGGAGGCCTCCCTCTCATCTTGATTTTTCTGGACACTCTTCAAGTCTCAGCGTGGGTGCCCTCTCCTCCCTCTCCTCCACGAAGCCTGTCCAGCCTTCTAGAATGGACTAAGCAGCCCCTTACTTTCGTTCCACACCTCCTGGGGGAGGTGAGTGCTGGTGGACATCTGCACAGACTTACCCTGCTCACTGCGAGGTCTGTTTGGGCTTCTCTCCGTCCTCCACGCCATCTGCCCTCCCCTCTCCCTGAGGGCTCTTTGAGAGCAGGTTCAGGGTCTTCTCATCTTTGTATCCCCAGAAGGGAAGACCCTCCATAGTCCATTTGAGGTAATTATCTACGTTGCCCTTTAAAACCAAGTTGAAAACATGACCCAGACCTGCCCTTAAGAATCCCCAACTAAAGGCAATTGTGGTAAAAACCAGTAAAGACCCGAGCAGGGTTGATTTTTCAAAATGGTCAGCGTGAAGAGCTCAGAGAACCATCAAAAGCCAGTTTCCCAACAATGCGCAAGTTGTCAAGTCAGAAGAATTTAATTTTAGGGAGAATAACTCAAGGATGGCTTGAAAACAAAATGGTTTGAACGTAGACTCTTGCAGGGGACAGAGAAACAGAGGACAGAGGCTTCAGAGTGTAGCCTGGCTCGCACTTAATGGATTAAGGGGTGCACACACTGGGGACTTGTACGGCCAGGGAGTGTACCCCGGGCTTTAGGAATATGCATGGATTTGAACCAGTATTGGAAAAACTCCTGACTTTCCTAGTTGAGCTCATACTATCATAAGTATCCGGACTCATGTTTTTACTTAAGAAAAAAAAGTGAGTCAGGTCAAAGAAAAAGTATAAAGAAAAAGCGCTGTATGTGGCGTTTGGATGACTGGTATGCTAAAGACGGATGCCAGGAACACACCGTTTTAAGGTCCTGGCCCAGCCATGGAGAAATCAGCCCCTCCCTTCTTTTATAATATGATTTTATTCAATCAAGTCATTGTACTTGGTCAGTTTATTGCTATAACAAACCAAGGCCATTAATTTTTTAACACTTCTCATTTCAGACTTTAACTGACTGTCTCCTGCTGTTCGTACAAGTGCAAGCATGAAATATTTACCAACAAATCTAGGAAGAAATCGGTCCTTTGGATGCACACGTCTGCTTTGTGGTAACTCCTCAGCTGACAAGGGTCATCCTTCCTGTTTGAATTACGTGATGCTGCTCCCTGGTTGTAGCTGATTGGATCAAGGGTGTGTCTTGCTTAAGACGAGCCAATCAGATTCTCCTTTCGAGGGTTTAGAATCCAGGGACACCCAGTGAGATTCTGAGTATCGACTGTGGACTTGGTTGTTCTGGCCTTGCTATATGTTTGCTGTGTGGCTGAGATAGCTGAGAGAGAGAGAGAGAGGGAGAGAAAGAGAGAGAGATACAACAGGTGCACTTTGAAAAAAAGAAAGGAGAAGTAGAGGCCCTGGTCCCTCTTATGTTCCAGGTTCCAGTCCCTTCCTGGTCTGGCTGCATTCTGGTTCTTGGGTTTTATGAGACACCCTGACATCCTGGTAACAAATATCCACCTACCAACGCATTTTACCTCCAGCCCTGTCCTCTTAGCTTTGTCTGAGTTATTACTGTTCCTTGTAGCAAAGATCCTCTATCAGTGAAGTTACTGGCCTCAGTCACTTCATCTGTAAAATGGGAGAAGCTGGTTAGTATTTCCCAGAGTGCAGGGTATGGAGCACTGGAAAAAGATGAGAAGATCCTAGGTATTATTTAGATCTAACACCAAATAATATTGAACCACATAGTGACTTCTTTTCTGATTGTCTTCCAATTCTCCTGATGATAAATCAAGGAGAAAGTCAGTTTTAGTCTATATGTTTTTAACACTTTCCTTAATGCCCGTTAATCTCTCTTTTTAACAAAGAAAAAGGAGACACCAAACTGGGAGCCTTCAAAGGCTGCAGTCCAGCTGGACACTGATAGACTTTTTTTTTCATTGAATTTATTTCTTACTGTTATTGTTTGACATTTAAAACGTTTTAATCCTGGGTTTTTATTTATGGTAGTGAGAAAAAATTTCATTTAAAAATAACTAAAAACTGGAGGAAAAGGAACAGGTACTCCATATAGTAGAATTCCAATGATAAATGCAAATGATGGAAATAAAAAATCACCATTTGGCCTCACCCCAGTAATGGTTATCTCAGGCAAGAATTGTCAATGGCGGCCAAAGGTAGTGGGTGAAATTAAGGTGAGAAAAAAGATGGTTCATAGCTTCAAAGAAATTCCGTACAAGGCATTAAATACAAAGCAAGAAAGAGTCACTTTACAGTGGAGACACTATAGATGCTGCCTCAACCAAGTGGCTCAAGTTAACAGCATGTTATGTACCTGAGGGTATGACCCACTGGAGAAGACACACACTATGGTGCTATTCCTGCAAGAAATGCGAGACTTCAATGTAATCACGAGAAAACAACAGACAAACTTTGAAGAACGTCTTTACAAAATAACTAACTGGTCAGTGCCTTTCATACGTATCAAGGTCATGAAAAAGAAATGAGGAACTGCCACAGATTGGAGGAGACGAAAGAGACCAAGAATTGACATGCAACGTGTGATCCTTGAGTAGTTCCCCAAACCTCCCTACTAGTTCTTGGACCAGGAAAAGGATGATATGGGAAGAAGACCTATAAATTACTTAATGGTACCACATCAATGTTCATTTCCTGCTTTTAGTAATTGGCCCAGGACTGGGTAACATGGAAGCATTTAGGGAATAAGGGTAAAGAGACAAATTTGGTTGTGACAATTAGTTACTGGCATCAAGTGGATAGGGGTCAGGGATGCTGCTAAATATCCTACAATGTGCAGGACAGCTGCTAACAGCAACATTTACCTGGGCTAAAATGGCATTAATGAACCCTGTTCTAGAACAACTCAGTTAATATATATGTTTATATATATGTTTTATAAATACACATATATTTTATATGTACATATAGTAGATATTTTTTATATGTACACATATCTCACTGAGGAACGTTAAGAAAAATAACAGCATAAGTTGTGTGAATAATTGCGCCACTGGTACGGCTGTGTAAGCCTCATCAGAATCTGACCTCTGCTTTTCTACCTGGCTCTAACATTTTGGATTCTGTGAGTTCCAGACCAGTGCCATTCAGGGTTAGAGGCGCCAGGGGGACGGCTTTGTGACTGCGCACCGCGAGTGGCCATCATTAGTAAACTATTTTCTTTCGTTTCCTTGGTCCAAAGTGAGAACATCAATCTGACCATTTCTAATGAGATAGCGGATGATCCCGCATGGCCGACTTGCTGTCAGCCACTGCCTGGTGGGCTTAGCAAAAGAAACGATCCTTCATTAATTAACCTTCACTTTCTATGTAGATTCACTCATTGAGATGCAGGTAATTAAACCAAGGTCATTTCAAGGACTGACAGGGGGAAAAAACCAGCAGTTGGAAGGTGGTGGAGTTTTTGGGCAGAGGACTTGGAATTCTATTTTTATCCTTGTGCAGAATTGCAGAATCATCTTTTCTTGACTTTTAAATACTCTAACCTTTTCTAGTTGAATATCTCTTAAGTTCACCTCAAAACCATAGCACCAGAATTTTTAAGGTTTTAGGTTATAGGTACCTCCTGCTGGTTTAAAAATAAACATTAAGGCAAAAATTTAATTTTGGGGGGGAAAACCACGTAAAGAAAAGGAAATAGAATTATGTTGGAGAAGGAAAAGCAAAGAGAAAAACACACTTTTATGGAGTGCAATTGCTATTATCTCTTAGGTTGAGCATCACATTTTCTGAATTTTATTGCTTATAATATTTGTATGATATAGTAGAGTGGTAACGAACGTGGATTTAGAGTTAGGTAGGTGTGGGTTCATGTTGTAACTCTTACATTAACTTAGACCTTGGGAAATTCATTCCATTTCTTTATTCTTGTTTTTCTCATCTGTAAAATGGACCTAAGGCTGGCGAGAGCCAGCCTGCGCCCAGCATTGCTGATAGGATTCAGTGAAATGCGGGCAGTGCAATAGCCGGCGCTGCATTCTTAGGGGGTGTTCATGGGGATGATCGCTACCTCGTAAGTAGCGCTTGCTACATGCCAGGCTCTGTTCCAGTGAGTTTACTTAGACCCGCTCATTTAAGCCTCCCGTTGGCCCTCTGAGTTAGGTACGGCTATTGTATCTGTTTTATTGGAACTTGAACCTAGGCAGCCCCGGCCTAGTGTCTGTGCACTTTAGGACGATCCCGTCCCACCTCAATACATTCTTGGCTTGTTATTCATCTTATTCCATGTTGTACCCCAAAAACACATTGCACAAGTGAACCCACTCAGGAATACTTTACTTTCGGGAAAAGAGGTGGTGCTTGTCGGGTACAGCTAATGAACTCTGCGAGGCCAGCAATAGCTGTATCACAAATAGCAGGAAGGGCCCATTTTACTTCATAAAAGATACCAGTATTTCATAGCTGCTGAGAAGCATCGCCACCTAGTGGGAAGCTGGGTCATAACAAGACAGTGTTGACTGCTCTTTAGGAATTTGCTGTGTATTCCCCTTTCTATCCTGGTTTCGAAAATTTACTTTAAAAAGAAAAGAAAAAAAAAGAAATAAACCAATGTTTGCCATGTCATAGTCACAAAGTCATTTCTTATTCTGACATGAATGCATTTGGAATTGAGGTGTTATATTTAAAGTTACAGTATTACAACAGAAGCCAATGACATTTGGGCTTATTACTACCTCTTAAAGGAGATGGTATGAATTTCTCAGCTTGCCTCGCTAAGTACTTTACTTTTAGTCATAAAGACGAAATGCTTAATTTGTTAAACATATACAGAATCAGAAGTAGGGCCATTCAGTATATCTAATACCGCTTGCAGTTATTAAAGTCAGTTTTTATCTGTTTAAACAGGCCATAAAAAAGTAAAATCTGAAATAAAGGACTCAATTCCCTTCCTACTCTCATATTTAATACATGCTCAAAATTCTGATTAGGGATCAGTGCAAACCAGGGGAGAGAGAATAATTTAAAAGGCAGAAATAACGGTTCAGCCTGACCGGCATTTACGTTCTGGTCAAGGTTGGTCAACCTTTAAATGATGCAGTGTTTTTCATTAACTCACACCCAAACCGTACCAAATCGGAAGTCTTCCCTACACACCCAGATACACAGCTAGACATTTTCTGAAACCGGAGGCTCGGTTCTGTCCCCTGCGTTCTCCCAACTATGTGTAAGCTGAGGAAATTGATCTAATTCGTTACACTTTTGTTTCTCTTATTCATTCTGTTATTCTTACTCTTTTCTCTAATTCTTCCATTGTGTGTTACCACAAGATATAGACAGACCAGCACATTGGAAGCCAACATGGTGAACTCCTTGTCTTATGGGATAAATACTATTTTATTTTTCTAAAAATTAACTTATTTTAAAAATTTAAAAATGAATGAATACTATTGCATGCTTTTGTACATAGATTGACGCATATGCATCTATACCAGTGATGGCGAACCTTTTGAGTTCGGCGTATCAGCATTTTGAAAAACCCTAACTTAACTCTGGTGCCGTGTCACATATAGAAATTTTTTGATATTTGCAACCATAGTAAAGCAAAGACTTATATTTTTGATATTTATTTTATATATTTAAATGCCATTTAACAAAGAAAAATCAACCAAAAAAATGAGTTCGCGTGTCACCTCTGACACGCGTGTCATAGGTTCGCCATCACTGATCTATACTGTGTCTCGGCTCAGAGATACACAAACATATAGACACATACTTAACCTCCCGGGCCTTGAGCCATCATCTGTAAAGTGAGGATAATAGTAGGGATCTCTGATCTTTGTTCCCTAATTCTGAACCTCAAAAGGCTGTGAAAACCAAAATGTTTTCATCATTTATCTGGAAGCAAAACCTGACCTAAAATTGACTGGAGGCTATTTATGGTCAGTACTGAGCCCATTCAGCATGAGTGAGTATTCAAATGTCTTGATGCAGAATATAATTTTTTTTTAAATCCCACTGTGGACATTAGGTAATTCATGGTGTGGGCTTCTGGGGGAGGCAGCCTCCAAGGTGACCTCTGGTGACCTCGTCCTCCTGGTATTCTCTCATGCCAAAGCCCTTAGGATGTGGGTTGGGTTTATTGACTTGCTGCTCACAGATGGAACGTAGCAGAGGTGAAGGAATGCCACGTGCAAGATGCCATTGGATCGGATGCTGGGTGCTCTCACTCATCCTCTCTTGGAAGTTGGCTGCCATGTTGTGAGGCAACTCTGGAGAGTGCAAAAGGTAAACTGAGGCACGCCACCACCTCCCTTACTTCACAGAGTTTTGGGGATAATTAAACGAGATAATACTTGCAAAGTGCTTAGAGTCATGCCCGACACATTGAAATGGTCAATAAATATTAGTTACTGTGATTTTACCAAGACTTTTTCCTACAGTTGCTATTATTGGGTTTACCGGCACATTATTCTACAGCTTGTCTGCCCCCACCCCCATTTAACAATGTTTTACACACAGTGTTGCAGGTCAATATATATAGATTTAAGTCATTTTTTTAATTCAAAGCTTTTACTGATTAACAGGTATGTAGTTTCTAGTTATTTTTTTCCTTGTTTTGGTCACTACAGGCAATGCTTCAAAAAATATCCTGAGAACATTTTCAACTCAGCTGAGGAGTCACAATCCAACTTTTTTAAAAGGCAGGTTTACAGAGGGGTGATTTGTAAACAGTAAAATTAAACTTTTTTAGTGTATAGCTCTGTGTGTCTCTTTTATTTTTTAAAAATATATTTTTATTGATTTCAGAGAGTGCTGGCCAGCTAATAAAGGCTCCTAAATTCTACCCTTTGGCTCTGGTGGTCGTCTCTTATGGGTTACCCCATAACAGAAGGAAGAGGGAGAGATTGAAACATCCATGATGAAAATCATTGATTGGCTGCCTCCTGCACACCCCTTACTGGGGATTGAGCCCGGAACCTGGGCATGTGCCCGTGACTGAAATTGAACCCAGGACCCTTCAGTCCCCAGGCTGACTCGCTATCCACTGAGCCAAACTGGCTAGGGCAGTTCTGTGTGTTTTGAGAAGTGTGTACAGTCACCGAATGACCACTGTAACCAAGTTGTGTGAGATTCCATCATTGCCCAAACAAATCCAATTGTGCCCAGTATCTTTTGTTTAAAAAAGTAGCCACTGAGAAATAATATCAGTGCAGCATTTTAGGCTAAGGCCATGTAAACTATCTCTCTTACTCCAACATTAAAAGAAAATCCGGCCAAGCTGGATGGCTATTTAATTACTCTCAAGTTTTTAAACCCTTGCCAAAAGTGTTTGAGCCTAATTAAGTTAAAACATTTCAAAGAGAGCCCAGTTATAATAATTTGTTTATAATGCAAGCTTCTCTTTGATCATGGATGTTCACTTTTATAGAAACCCTGTTATCATTCTTGGGATAAGGGAGAAAGCAAATTAATTTTGTGTTGGAAAAACTACAGGAAATTAAAGAAGTACCTGAGGTGAATTTCCTGATTAATAACACGAAAAAAAAAGTGACTTTATTGAGCCAGTGGAGTAGAAACACAGAGGACCTGTGGGGGAATAGTGTGAATTGCTTAGACATTATGGATACTGTTTATTAAAAAGATAGCCTAAAAAATGCGCCTAATATCCCTCTTTCAGGCCTTAGTGTGAACCCTCCTGGTTCCTGAAAATGACGAACATGGCCTTGAGAGAGTGAGTTTAGCAAGCATGGTGCAGTATTCTTTCTTCTTCTTTTTTTAAACCAGTGAAAGTCCTTGCTCCCTTTGACATCCAATTTAAATCTCAACGCCTAGGAGTTGTCTCTCAACTTCTTTCTCTTTCTCTCCTCTTTTCATTCTTTCTTCCTTCTCCCTCTTCCACTTCCTTCTCCCTCATCGTCCTCCTCCTCCTCCTCTTCCACCTTCTCCTCTTCTTCTTTTTCTTCTTCTTTCTCCCTCTCTCCTCCCTCCCTCCCTCCTTCCTTTACATGCCTGAAACATTATCTTACACTTATTGTTCTGCTGGTCTTTCCTTTTTAAAATTACATTTACTGGGGTGACATTGGTTAATAAGATGACGTAGGTTTCAAGTATACATTTCTATGACATGTGACGTATATTGTGTTGGGTGGTGGGCACACAAGCGGTATACAGCAGCCTTTCTTTATCTGGCTAGAGCAGGGGTGGGCAAACTTTTTGACTCGAGGGCCACAATGGGTTCTTAAACTGGACCGGAGGGCCGGAACAAAAGCATGGATGGAGTGTTTGTGTGAACTAATATAAATTCAAAGTAAACATCATTACATAAAAGGGTACGGTCTTTTTTTTTTTTTTTTTTTTCAGTTTTATTCATTTCAAATGGGCTGGATCCTGCCCGCGGGTCAGTAGTTTGCCCACAGCTGGGCTAGAAGCAACAGAGGGAGTGCTGGTGGCACCCAGAGCCTGAGGGAATGAGTACCACGCCTCCAATTCCTCCTTTCAAAAGATTGTTTGCTTCAAAGAACAGGTGTATATTTAATTGTATTTAAAAATCTGAATTTCAGGCTCCTTTAGCCCCTCCTATTATTTCTTTCCTTTTCTGAGTTTAATTGTTTTTTGTTTTGGAGGAATCAGCATTAGAAAAAGATAGCTGTAGTAACAGTAGCTAATGAATACCTAGGATGCTCAGAGTATTTTGGGTTGGAGTGAGCTAGGATTTGCATTAACATATCAGCAATGAGCTATTGTAGAAGGAGCCTGAGTTTTGTTTGTTTTTGTTTTGCTAGATACCTAAGTTCCATACCAGTTAAAAGCTTGTGAGTACTTCAGAATTTTACTTACCCTCCCTGTAACTCAGTTTTCACATCTGTAAAATGGGACTCATATTTTCCTCAAAGGATTATTGAAAATATCAAGAGAATGAGGGTGTGTGAAAGGACTTGGAAAATCGTAAAGCCCAGTATAAGTGTTGGAAGAAACATTCATGGAATTTAAATCATAGGATTTGGGTTGGGTCCTGGGTCTGCCCGTCACTAGCTACTTAACCTCCCCAAGTCTCATAGTCTTCACAGATGCAATGGGAAGAATACTTCGCATTGGATTGTGGCTTTAGTGGCGTTAATGTGCTTTAACGTGCTCCGCCAATTCTAAAACAGGAGTTGGAAGCTTTTTGGAGGGGGCAGATAGTAAATATTGGAGACTTCACAGGGCTTATGGTCTCTATTACAACGACAATAGCTGCCCGCTTGTCCTGGGTTCACTTTCTGAGGCTTCAGTTACCCATGGTCAACTGTGGCCTGAAAATATTACATGGAAAATTCTAGAAATAAACAATTCATAGGCTTTAAATCGTGTGCTGTTCTGAGCAGAGTGGTGAAATCTCACGATGTTTCACTCTGTCCAGCGTCTCCACGTGGGTGCTTCTGCCCAGCAGTCTCGGGCAGCCGGCTTGGTTGTGGAGGTGCTGTGTTCAGGTCGCCTCCCTTTCACTAACTGATGGCCCCAAAGCATAAGACTGGTGATGCTGGCAATGCGCTGTGCCAAGGGAGGCCGTCAAGTGCTCCTTCAAGTGACAAGGTGACAGTTCGGCACTTAATGAGGCATTTGTCATCTTGGCCACGAGAAAGACAGTACAATGATATTGAGAGAGAGAGAGAGAGAGAGAGAGAGAGAGAGGCCACAGTCACATACCTTTTCCTATATTTCATTATCAATTATTACTGTTAACCTCTTACTGTGCCTAATCTATAAGCTGGATTTTATTCTAGGTCTATATGGATAGAGAACCCACTGAGGACGTGGAAAGCATCCCCTGTGGATAAGGGGGGATGGCCAAACGTAATTCTGCCTTTGTAGGGCAAAAACGGCTGCAGGAAATAATACATAGACCAGTGGGTGCGGCTTCGTCCCAATAAAACTTCACTTGCCACCCGGGGCAGCCCAATCTGGCCCAGGGCCGCCCTTTGCAGCTCCTGTTCTACAGCACAGACTGGGCTCTGCCGAATTCTCATGGCGCCATCGGAGCAGTTAAGTACCCGTCACTTCCTCAGCCCCTCAGGCTGCCATAGGGAAACAGGTGATGTTAGGGTTAGTAGAATGTGATCTCAAACTGGGAGTGTGGTGAGGAATATGAACTATTCAGGAATTAAAATGGGGGCTTTGAAGGGAAAACTTAATTGGATCCATACCTTAGATTCGTACACCAAGAGAAATTACAAATGGTTTAAACACTTCAATGTTAAACAAGCAAACAAAAAGAAAGCAGGGAGCACTACCAGAGACCGCGAGGTAATTGTTTTGTGACCTTGGCCTGGAAGCAGAGGTTTTAAATCCAGAAACCCTGAAAGACAATGATGGAGTAAGTGTAAGCATTCATTAACATATGCGTGAGTGAGAATGCAAAATAGAAGGTCAAAGGACAATCTGGGCAAAGCTGCGACGTACAGTACACCAAAAGTTAACCTTTGAATGTATAAATAGTTCCTGGAAATTGGTAAGAAATGACCAAGAGCCTAAGAGGGATTTGGTTAAAAGAAAGAAAGGACAGTTCACGGGAAAAAAGATACCACCCTGGCTGTGTGGTCAGTGGTTTGAGCGTCTTCCCGTAGACCTAAAGGTTGTGGGTTCGATTGTTGGTCGGGGCACATACCTAGGTTTCGGGTTCAATCCCTGGTTGGGGTGCATACAGGAGGCAACTGATCGATGTTTCTCTCTCACATCCATGTCTCTCTCTCTCTCTCTCTCTCTCTCTCTCTCTCTCTCTCTCAAATAAATAAACATATTCTAGGGTGAGGATAAAAAAGAAAAAGGATACCATAAAGGGAAAGTGGAGAGAACAGAAGCTACCAGAAGCCCTGAGGTGGGGAGCCACTGAATTAGGTGGCCTGTTGGTATCTGCTTCCCGATTTACTGTTATAGGAGATAAAAATGTATATTATTTGAACAATTTTGTTTCAGTCATTCTGTCATTTATTGCCAAAAACATCCCACTGAGACAGAAATGAATGGCAGGAGAGTCCTTCCCCGACTTGAGGTTAGGTCAGTCCTCTGGGATTTAGATTCCATCCCCCTCCACACCGAAAGAGGAAGTCAGGTTCCCGAGTGGCCGGATGTGAACCCTGATATGACACAGAGTCACCGCTTTGAGTGAATTTTCTTAGAGGAAATGCATTGGTTATCTATCTGCATAGCAAGTTGCCCTCAGTGTTGGTGGCTTAAAGCAACACACATTTACCACCTCTGCCCACTTCTGAGAAGTGGCTCTGCTGGATGTTTCTGGCTCAGGGATTGTCCTAAAGTTGTAGTCAAGATGCTGGCCAGGGCTGCAGTCACCTGGCAACAGGACAGGGGCTGCGGGAGCTGTTTTCACTCACAGGGCTGTTGGCGGGAGGCCTTAGTTTCTCAAACAGTAAACATCCCGCCCCCGCACACAAACCCATAGGCTGCTTGAGTGTCCTCGCAACATGGCATCTGGCTTTCGGCGGAGCAAGTTACCCCAGGGAGAGCCAAGCAGAGCTGCAGAGCAGGACCTAGTCTCAGAAGCCACACACCTTCATTTCTGCAGCATCCTACAGGCTACTCTGTGTAGGAAGAGACCCCCATGAAGGCCAGGACCACTGGAGGCCACTTTGGCAGCTAGTTACCACACGTGACTAGATCTAGCTTTGCTCTGGGTTAAGCTCACCTACAGGAAAATAGGGAAAGTTACATGTATATCTGTGATGGTAAAATCTGTACAATACATGTCTCTCAATAGGCTTGTGATCGGACCTGGAGAGTTAGACAGCGTATTTTCTGATGAGATTCTATTGTCAAAATTCTAAAAGTCTTTGCTGGGATTGGGCTCAGATGCCTTGCTAGGTCAGCAGGGGTACATTTTGCATCACATGCACACGTTTTTTTTTGAGCTTACTTTGTCAGGCTGTCTCACTAGCTTACAAACGTGGACCTGAGAATTTACAAGCAAAGCTAGATTCCTCTCTTCCTTCTCTCTCACGCTCACTCATAATTGCTGGCACCATCTCTACAAATAAATGGTTGATCAATTAACTACTGAAATTCCCACTTTATAGAGCAAGGCCCAGGTAATTTTATCTTGAAAAATTTTCACCACAGGTGTTGCTGTCACCCAGTGCAGTCGTAGAAAATCTCAATGATGCTTTTGTGAATCATCAAAATTTAAGCAATGAGCATCATGGTGAACTCACTGGAAAGATTTAATTGCAAATTGTGCCCCAAGTAGCTAAGTAAATTAGCTTGTTATATGGCATTATCGGCGTTAAACCAATTACATTTTAGAGAGCATCTGTCAAAAATAATGATTTTTTGTTTTTAGAGCAGTTAATATTGAGACATTTCTAAAAAGTAGTTAAATAGCAGGACCAGTAGTCTAGTTAGATGGGTTCTAAATTGTGTCAAGAAAATTATTATCAAAGCGTTAGAAGACCCTTGTCCTCACTTGTGATGTAGCATCTATTCATTTCTCAAACAAATATTTGAGGACCCACTGTGTGCCAGGCACTGCACACAAGAGTATGCAGATGGACAGCCTCTAAATGGCTTTATATAATTAGAACAATTTGCACAAACCTTATTTAAAATAAGAGGGAGAAAGGTTAACCAGCGGTTCTCAATCTGTGGGTCACAACCCTTTGGGGGTCGAACGACCCTTTCACAGGGGTCGCCTAAGACCATCGAAAAACACATATATGACTACATATTGTTTTTGTGACTAATCACTATGCTTTAATTATGTTCAATTTGTAACAATGAAATTGGGGGTCACCACAACATGAGGAACTGTATTAAAGGGTTGCAGCATTAGGAAGGTTGAGAACCCCTTGTTTAACAAAGCTGTTTTTTGAAGATAAAAATTTCTTAACATTATTTGATTCTCCATAAGACCATTCCTGATAATCCCTTTTATTAGTTTTAGAGGAATACCTATATAAAGAAACACATACATGCATACATACATACATACATGTGTGTGTTCGTAGTGTTTTTTTTCCAAATTGCCATAGCATGCATTATTTTTATGAAAAATTAAAAAAACAGAAAAAATAATGCAATATTTACCCATAATATCATCATATTTGTATCCAGTTTTTTTCTGAAATGTATACAATTTAAAGAAATTGGCATTGCACTGAATTTGTTATTTTGTAAGCTGTTTTAAAAATTATCCACCATAATTTTTTAATGTCATTAAATAGGCTTAGAATATTTTAAATGGTCTTATTTGCCTCAATGGTAAAAAAAAATACCATCTTTTTAGTTCATGTTTGCCAATTTTATTCACATTCTTTTATTTTGCAATTATTGATTACAGATAAAGTTGAACTTTTTTCATGTTTATTTGCCACATGAAAAAAAATTAATTGTCTATTCAGATTCTTTGCTCATTTTCCAAAGGGAGGCACTCTTTTTCTTGTTACTAAGAGTGCACTTTTTATTAAGATCATAACCTGTATCACATATATTGCAATGCCATTTAATTCCTGGTAGTTTGTCTTTAAGTTTTACTTATGGTACTTGTGACGTATGACTTTAGTTAATTAAATCACATGGTTATAAATTTGGAAATAAATATAAATTAAAAGTTTTTGAAAATCTCAAATGTGTTTTATTGAATGGATTTCACTTGAAATTGCTTCCTCTCTCCAATTTGCCCAGACACATTTATTTGCTAGTTTATAATTTCATACTGATTTCAATGTTGGCTAATTGTGTACTCAATTCTTTTTCAAAATTTTATTTTTCAATTATACTTGACATGAAATATTATATTAGTTTCAGGGGTACAACATTGTGACAAGACATTTATATAACTTACTAGAAGACCAGTGCACGAAATTCGTGCACTGGTTGGGGAAGGTAGGTTCTCTTACCCCAGCCTGTGCCCTCTTGCAGTCTGGGACTCCTCAGGGGATATAGCAGTGTGCCAAGTGGCAGGCAGCCAGGGAGGAGCTCGAAATTGGGGCAGGGTGCCACACCACTCATGCTTATCCCAGCCCACTGTGCCTGCTGCCATGGAGTCCGGAGAGGCTCCTGCTGTGGCAGCTGCACTCACCAGCCATGAGCCCAGATTCTGGCTTAGCAGCACTCCCCTGTGGGAATGCACTGACCACCACGGGTCAGCTCCTGCGTTGAGTGTCTTCCCCTCGTGGTCAGTGCGCATCATAGCGACCAGTTGTTCTGGTCGTTCAGTGTAATGGTTGCTTAGGCTTCTATTATATAGACTAGAGGCCCGGTGCACAAAAATTTGTGCACTGGGGGGGGGGTCCTCAGCCCAGCCTGTGCCCTCTCACAGTCTGGGACCCTCGGGGGATGACCACCTGCTGGCTAAGGCCCGCTCCCCGGGGGATTGGGCCTAAGCTGGCAGTCAGACATCCTTCTGGCAGCCCAGGAGCCCTTGGGGGATGTCCACTTGCCAGCGGGGAGCAGGCTTAAGCTGCAGTCAGACATCTTAGCACTGCTGAGGAGGCGGGAGAGGCTCCCACCACCACTACTGTACTGGCAGCCATCAGCCTGGCTTGTGGCTGAGCAGAGCTCCCCTGTGGGAGTGCACTGACCATCAGGGGCAGCTCCTGCATTGAGCATCTGCCCCCTGGTGGTCAGTGTGTGTCATAGTGACCAGTCATTCCCAGTCATTCTGCTGTTAGGGTCAATTTGCATATTACCCTTTTATTATATAGGAGTGCCTAGCCAGCCTGGGTGAGGGGCTGATGGCTGTTTGCAGGCTGGCCACAGCCCCTTCAGTGTGGGGGTCTCCACTGGGGTGCCTGGCTAGCCTGGGTGAGGGGCTAAGGACCGTTTTCAGTCTGGCCACAGCTCCTTCAGGGTTGGGGGGGGGGTCCTGCTGGGGTGCCTGGCCAGTCTGGGTGAGTGGCTGATGGCTGTTTGCAGGATGGCCACAGCCCTTTCAGGGTGGGGGTCCCCACTGGGGTGCCTGGCCAGCCTGGGTGAGGGGCTTATTGCTGTTTGCAGGCTGGCCACAACCCCCAGCCACCCAAGCTCCCAGTGGAGGCTGGCTGGAAGCAGGTATCTGGGATTTGTTTATCTTCTATAATTGAAACTTTGTTGCCTTTAGCGGAGGCCACAGCTGGCTCAGGGCTGGCGGGAAGCTTGGCTTCCTCCATCGCCCAGGCAACCAAGCCTCCTGCTTGCTCCAGCTCTGTGGCTTCCGGCCGCCATCTTGGTTGGGTTAATTTGCATATAGTCGCTCTGATTGGCTGGTGGGCATAGCTTAGGGTATAGCGAAGGTACAGTCAATTATTATCTTTGTCTTTTATTAGTGTAGATGATTGTCCCAGGGTTGCCTGTTCAGATCCAATAGTAGCTGTCACCTATTAGTCTTTGCGCACACTCATTATCCTTCAATTTAAAAAATGTCCTGTCTTCACTTATTGGCTTATTTTAGAATGTTTTTAGTGGACTCAGAGACCTACTGAAATTAAGCTACTGAATTTCTTGGGTTCAGAGACCTACTGAAAGAGAGAAGTGAGTAGGAGGGTAAATGTGGCTTCAAGTTGGAACGGCATGGGTCTGACTACTCTCATGATGGTGGGGTCTACCTTTTGGCAAAACTGGGGTTGCCTGTTCACCTGGTACTTACGTCCTGTTAGGCTTGCACAACAGCTCTTTTGTTTGTATTGACACGAACAACTGAATGCAGCGGGAGAGGGAGTGAGGAGATGAACCAGGAAGCAGATTTCAGCTCCCAGTAAGGAGGTGACAGTGCCTGGGCTAGGTCGTGGCCATAGAGAAGAGCGCTGGCCAGGTGGGAGGTACAGTTTGAAGATTTGTGATGTGAGAGCTATCCTGGCAAGACTTGCTGAGAGGTAAGAAGTGAAGGATGAGGAAAGGGAGGAATCAAGATTAAAAAAAAAATTCTAAAGGGAATACCTCTTTCTTGTAGAAAATCTGAAAATAAAAGCATAAAAAAACCATCTCTAATCCCATTTTAAATGTTTTAGTGGATTTCCTCTCAAGCTTTGATACATCAATGAAAATAAAATTAACTTTTTGACTCTTGGTCTTGATTGATTTAAACTGGATTTGGAGGGTGGATTTAGGATAACCTCCCATTAAAAATAAAGGCTATGTATCATTTACAAAATACACTTTAAAAAATATTTTTATTTATTTCAGAGAGGAAGGGAGAAGGATGGAAAGACAGAAACATCAATGACCTGCATACCCCACACTGGGGACTGAGCCTGCAATCCAGGCATGTGCCCTTGACCAGAATGGAACCCAGGACCCTTCAGTCCGCAGGCCGACGCTCTCTCCACTGAGCCAAACCGGCCAGGGCCAACATACACTTTTGAAGGACAATTCAGCAAAGCGGTGTCATAGTTTAGGGGAGTTGAAACTAAGGTAGAATGTGCAGATGAGTGAGTGGGAAGAGGTCCATGTTTAGTAAGATTTGCGGACAGAGGAAGCAAGTGGCCTTGAATGTGGGTCCTTGGCTACGGGGTCTCAGTTGTCACGTCCTATGACCTGTGTTGGTTACTGTGATGATGTTTTCTCACATGGCCAGTCTGTAGAATGCTAAATGGTAAAAAAAAAAAAAAAAATTAGAAAAAAAAAAAAAAAAAGAAATCAGGGTTTTCTTAATTTAATACTGTTTGTCTAACATTGGTGAAGTTACATAATTTACTTACATCTATCTATCTCTATACCTTCATTGCCATTTCCACTTTTATTTCGATATTGAGGGAGTTGCACATGCGTGTAGATGTGTTAAAGCTTGCATTTTTTCATCAACGTTATATTGTAAACACTTTCTGATTATTGCTGGCATGTTTTCAACACTTATTCTGTTGCTGGTCAGCTTACTGAACTTTTTATCTCTAATTGTTATTTTTTAGTTGATTCTCTTAAGTTTTCTAGAGAATGGTCATATAATCAGCTAATATTTTTGTCTTCCCCTTTCCAATAATTGTATTTATAATTATTTTCTAGTCCAACTTTATTAGCCAGGTTTACAAAATATTGTTTAAGAATATTGGCCAGAAGAAAGGCTTTTAAAAATTTTTTTCTGTCTTGCTTGTAGTCTTTGTGGGATGGCTGTTAGGGTTTTTAAAGTATAATCTTGTGTGTTAATTTACGATGGATATCCTCATGTTTTAGAAGTTCACTTTCACCTCAAGTTTATTATGAGTTTATCATTATTGTTCAGTAAGAAGATAATCTTGAACTTTATCTCATTTCTCTTCAGATTAAGATGTTTGAGATTATGATGGTTTTCTGTTTTATATTTGTATTTTAAATTTATTTTGAGCTTTAATAATAGCACTTTTAAGAAAACAATAATTTTTATTTTAAATACATAAATTTGTTCATAAAATACTTAATGACTATCTCCTATACTTCAGCTCCTGCAGTGAGTGCCTAGATACAACCATGAACAAAGCAGATGGGGCTCTTTCCCTGATGGGTTTAATAATCCAGTGGGGAATGGTGAGAGGGAGAAAACAAAAGTGTGATTTTGAAGTTAGCTGCTTTCTTCTTATTTTTTAAAATATATTTTCATTGAATTTGGCCAGAGGAAAGGAAAGGGAAAGAAAGATAG
>NW_005871306.1:199872-267987 GCF_000147115.1 Myotis lucifugus
TCCAGCTCTGTGGCTGCCAGCCGCCATCGTTGGTTGGGTTAATTTGCATATAGTTGCTCTGATTGGCTGGTGGGCGTGGCTTATGGTGTAGCGAAAGTATGGTCAATTTGCATGTTTGTCTATTATTCGGTAAGATTTTAAATTTATTTTGAGCTTTAATAATAACACTTTTAAGAAAACAATTTTTATTTTAAATGCATAAGTTTGGTCATAAAATACTTAATGACTATCTCCTATACTTCTGCTCCTGCGGTGAGCGCCTAGATACAGCCATGAACAAAGCAGATGGGGCTCTTTCCCTGATGGGTTTAATAATCCAGTGGGGGATGGTGGGAGGAAGAAAACAAAAGTGTGATTTTGAAGTTTGCTGCTTTCTTCTTATTATTTTTTAAAATATATTTTTTATTGAATTTAGACAGAGGAAAGGAAAGAGAAAGAAAGATAGAAACATCAATAATGAGAGAGAATTATTGAAGAGCTGCCTCCTTGCATGTCACACAGTGGGGATCAAGCCTGCAACCTGGTCATGTGCCCTGACGGAGAATTGAGCCAGGACCTCCCAACCACTGAGCCATGCCGGCCAGGCTTGTTGTTTTCTTGGATGTGATTTTAGGTGGTCAGCATTTTTTCAAAGTCCTCACCTGAGGACATGTTTCCATTGATTTGGGAGAGAGAGAGAGAGAGAGAGAGAGAGGGAGAGAGAGAGGTCACCTCCAGTACTCGCTCCACTGGGGACTGAACCCAAAATGCTTTTGGGGTATGGGATGATGCTCCAACCGACTGAGCCACCTGGCCAGGGCAATAGAGCTCTAATTTAAAACTGTAAGACAGCGGGATGATAAGCTGTTACACAGAGCATCTTCCGTTTAAAGCAAATGGTTTTAGGAATGAATTCACCTTATGAGGGAAAGGGCCTCTTTAAATTTAATATTTTCAGAGTTATATTTATGACCCGAAGTTCATTACTTCACGGATGTTCGAAGCCCATTATTTCCACCCAGCTAGCACTCCCATTTCGATGCTTTGGCTAGCTTTGCTTATGATCCTGTGGAAAATAGACATGTCTTCAGAAAAAGAGGTTTTAGTGTTGCTAATGAGAGTGATTTTCTATTAAGAGATGACTCGTCTCCCTAGACCATGATATAACAGACACTGCTGTTATCTGGATATTAATTATGTGCCCTTCTTTTGTAGTACCAAAACCCTCACTTTCTTCTGGGAGGAAATATGCCACCTAAAATACTTACAGCCAAGACTTCCAGCCGACCTAGTTTTATCTAGCTACCTGGCATATCTAGATATAGGTAAGCAGCAGGATTTCTGGAGAGGTTTTGCAAGAAGATTTAGACCCGACTGGCACATTCTTTCCGGCCTTTCTCCCCATTCTTTTTCTAGAGCACAGGCATGATGCCTGGAGGTTCAGCAGCCACATTGTGACCGTGAGGATAAAGCATAAAGTCTAAGAATGAAGAAGCAAGGTGTAGAACCCTGATCCTTGCTGAGATACACAAGCAGCTGAAGTAGCTCAGATTTGTCTACCTGAATTTCTTTACCTGAAAAAAATAGACCTATGTACTGAGTTCTTTTTATGTATAACCAAACATTTTTCTAGCAATAAACAGGCATTGTTTAAAAATAAAAGAAAAAAAATCCTGCCACAGGGTGGAGCTAGCTCCATCAAGACAAACTGTGAACAAAAGTGGCCACAACAAAAGGTGTCTGTCCCTGAAAACTCTTTGCAAGGCTTTGGGAGAATCCTGGAAGAGGGCATTGGGAGAGCACACAGAATAGAAGGGACCCGAGGGGGCCACACCATTATTCTAAAACAAAACCTCACCCCCAGCACTGAGAGCTGGGCTGCTTTTCAACTACTGGCCCACGATGAAGTGGCGGTGTTAACATCATGCCTGATATACCGAGCGCATCATGAATAGATTTCTTTTGTTGGTCCTACAAGCAGTTTACCTGTAAGTCCTCATAACCCCTTCAAAGGCTCATTCCATTTACAATGATTTTTTTTTGGCAATTCAAATGATATAAATACTCAGTGAACTGTAGACACCTCCTGATGTTTCTGGTTTTCATCTGAAAAATATCAGAAAACTGTGCCATGTATTGTAGATTTAAACACTCACTTATGCAAGGAGAGCCTATCTCTTAAAAGTTGCCTGTTATTAATGGTAGTTTCTTATTGATTCTTAAGGAACACAAATGACTTTTAAATGTTCTCTTTCTGTGCATCTCAATGGGTGGTGTCCTCAGTGGATGGATTGTTTGGGAGACCACAGGTCAAGAAGGCCAAGATGAAACCATCTATGTGAAGCCCAATTCAACCGTCTATATTAGATAAAGACAAAACAAAACAAAATACCATGAGTGATTACTGAGTCAGCTTCATAGAATTCTTAACAATTACCATTGGTTGTTAAGGTCATGGAAACCAAGTTTCTCAAATTCTACTTTCCCACGAAGAGGAAAGATCTAAGTTTGCACAGTTTCTGGCTACAGAGCCATTCCATATGTATCAATAATATGCTTCTGGGATAGGGTGTGGACCAGCAAAAAACTTCTTAGCTGACCATCTGTTTCAGCCCACTAAAGAAGCTTCTTATAAACACAATGTAACCATGGCCACGAGAATATGCGTATCGATTCTTTATCTGTCTACAGGCACAGACAGGATAATTTTTAAGAGAAGGATGAGCGAGATCCAGATGTTCTCTCCCCAGAATAGTATCTTATAAAAACATGTTTCCAGGCTGTTTAGGTTATTAGCAAATCACAGAGGAGCCAAGGGTCTCTCCACTCATCACAAGGGCCAGACCTGCAAGATGATCCTGGGAATTTCTCAAGGCTGTTGGAAAAGAACCATGAAAGGAAACGAAAAGTTTGCAAAGTAAGGCAGGGAACACCTGTTTATTGGGCATCTGGCTAATTGTGGGCACTCTGCAAAGTGCTTTCAAATATGGATCCACACAGCAACACGGCAAGGAAGGTACTAGTGTCTCTTTTTTACTGATGGAGAAATGGAGATCCAAGGTCATGACTAGTGAGCAGCTGAGCCCATGCCCATGAGCAGATGGGGGTGGATTGATGTCTATAATGAGTCAGAGCCAACATGGCTCAATGGAAGAATCTACATTATTCCATTGATTCATGTTGGCTCTGACTCATTATAGACATCAGCCTAGTTGAGGAAATGCCATATGAATACATGGAATGTTACACAGCCATTCATGGTCAAAGATATGAGAATGCAGTGTTTGATTAATTGACAAGTGAGAGGAGTTCTGTGTAGTGAATCAGAACAACCTGGTGATGCCTGGCCTCCCTGTAGGACTTAGATTGGTCCAGATAAATTGTAGGCAGATTGTAAGGTGTGAATCTTGTAAGTGATAAGGGCAAGGTGTGCTCATTGCATTGTTAATAGACCTGTTCGCCTATGAAAGGTTAATGAGGAAGCTTGAGGGTAGACTTCAGTGGTTCCTGAATTTCAGGCTATCCAGACCTTCACTCAGTAGAGCAGTTTTCCTAAGATGGGCTTAGTGGACTGCCCTTCCATTCCCCTCTGCCACTTTGGGGGTCTGAGCATGGTTGTGAAGTTCTGGTTTCTATGAAACTTTACTTTTTATTTTCCCAATTTTCATGATAACCAGAAAACATCATGAACATATCATGGAGAACGAACCAGGGAAGGCTAAACGATGTCACAATAGCTGAATGCATAAGGAGCTCATAGCTGTTTGCAGACAGACGAGTCATGGACATTTAATCTGCCCACAGCACCCAGTAGAGGCATGCCCTCCGAGAGTGTGTCCTACACACATGAGCAGATCCTGTGATGGAACTGACCACCTCGAAACCCTTCAGTGCTGGACAATAGAGCTGTGAACACCCAGTGAGGAAACCGGCCCTCACTGTTCTGGCATGTGCAGTAGGTCTGAGTCTGCCCAGGCTTTAATTGAGGGAGCAGCCATCTACCAATAGCGAATGGGAATTGGAGGACAAATACCCAAGCTTTTGCACCCGGTGGTGGGTCAGTTCTGAGGCTTCCAGTGGCCCTGAGCTCCAGCTGCCTGCGCAGGAACCTGCCACCAATGCATGCTTCATCGTCCTGCCTGCCTTCATTGTATCACTTCCCTCATTGCGTAAAGGTGCTCACTAAGATCACATCCCAAATAAGCCCCTGTTCCAAATTTCTGCTTTTGAGGGAAACTAGCCTGAGCCTGACTCCAAAGCATTTGAAATAAAGATTTACTTGTTGAAGATTTTCATAACAACACAATGCTAACCTTATATATTTTTAAAACATATTTTTATTGATTTCAGAGAGGAAGGGAGAGAAAGATAGAAACATCAATGCTGAGAGAGAATCATTGATTGGCTGCCTCCTGCACACCTCACAGTGGGGATCGAGCCTGCAACCTGGGCATGTGCCCTGACTGGGAAATGAACCGTGACCTCCTGGTTCATAGGTCATAGGTCCGTGGTCGGCAAACCGCGGCTCGCGAGCCACATGTGGCTCTTTGGCCCCTTGAATGTGGCTCTTCCACAAAATACCACATGCGGGCACGCATGTACTGTGCGATTGAAACTTCGTGGCCCATGCCCAGAAGTCGGTATTTTGTGGAAGAGCCGGTATTTTGTGGAAGAGCCACACTGAAGGGGCCAAAGAGCCGCATGTGGCTCGCGAGCCACGGTTTGCCTCCCACTGTATAGGTTGATGCTCAACCACTGAGCCATGCTGGCTAGGTGCTAAGGTTATCTTCAAGTGAGAAAATAGACCCGCAGTTATTAGTATATGCCTCAATATACCCGACAAGCAAGGATTATTCTTAGGCCGACTTTTGGTTCTGATTATCCTGAATTACAAGTTAAAAATTGCAGTGATTAATACAATGTTAGACAGCATGCTTGTGAGAAGGGTTATTCCTTGCATTAATATTATTGAAGTTGAAATACAGAAACAGATTAAATAAACAAACCTGAGATTACATCTTTCCTCTATTAAACCAAATATCAGCAATTTTGTTTCAGCAAAATAACATCATCTGTCACATTAAATTAATGTTGGGAGTTTAAATTTTATTGGTTTTGTAGTTGTGTTTGAATATAATTTGAAAATTTATTCTGGATTTATGGTTATATCAAAGCTGTCAGTATAAGGAGTTTATAACTAGTTTTATATTTATACATATTGAAATTAAATTATAATGAATTTTTAAAATTACATTGAAGGTTCATGAAAAAAATATATATACATTTTCCCTTTAGAAAGGAAAGTACTCAAGCCCAAGGAGAAACCTCTTGAGGTGAGTGGGAGCCACTGGAAGGGTTTTGTTTTGTTTTTTAATACTCACCCAAGGATATGTTGAGAGAGAGAGAGAGAGAGAGAGAGAGAGAGACATTGATTGGTTTCCTCTAGTATGCACACCAACTGGGGATCAAACCAACAACCTAGGTATGTGCTCTAACAGTGAATTGAACCCACAGCCTTTTGGTTTATGGGATGATTCTCCAGTCTACCAAGCCACCTGGCCAGGGCAGCCACTGGAAAGTTTTGATCAACAAAGTGACCTTGTGACAATGGTGTTTGAGGACAAATTAATGAAAGACAAATTTAAGAGAGAGCAGCAATACTTGGAATATAGTAGAGACACAAAGCAATGTGCTGATAAATAAATAAAGGTAAAGCAGTTATAACTCTGTTACCGCAAACTCTCTCTCTCTCTCTCTCTCTCTCTCTCTCTCTCTCTCTCTCTATATATATATATATATATATATATTTGTTTAACCTAGGTGACTGGAATTAGAAAATGCAGAGTTAAAGGAACTTCCTGACTCTTTGTATATGGGACATGTATTAGTTCCAGTTCTGCAAAAGCAGAACCCTGAGACAAGAGTTCACATACAAGTGATTTATTTCTTAGGGTTGCGCTCCCAGGAGAAACCAGTAAAGGAGTGATTTCAGGCAGTGCCCCCATTGGGTGGCAGAAGCCCCGGGCGCCCCACAAGGGAACTCTGGGACCTAAGTTCTACTCCCACATTGATCCCAGTTTATGCCAAGGGAGCTGAGCTTCCACACTCCCACACCAGCCAGTCATTGACCAGGGGTGCCTGTGGCATGTAACTTCCAGCTTTCTGATGTCAGAAGTAGTCTTCCAAGAGAGAAGCAGGTGACAGCCTAGAAGCTAAGAGACTGCAGCCAGGAATGAGTGCACAGAAATGGTGAAAGGGCCCAAGGACATCTGGGTGGAGTGATGACAGTGTCCCCACCAATAAGGCATCAAGGTGACTTGAGTGCTCTGACCTGAGATGTGACAAATGGACATCTCATGTAAAGGGACTTTGGAGGGTTCTAGGAAGTGTGAAACATTCTGAATCCAATTCCTCAGCCTCTCCATTCCAAGCCACTATCATTGCTCAGCCAGATCACAGCCTCTCCAAGTTACTTTCTTTTGCCCAAATATACCACATGTGTGTTTCCACCTCTGCCATTTTATTCCCTCCCTGAGAGATGGCCTTTTCACCCTTTTTCATCCTTTTCATCCTTCAACACTCATCCTATAGAATAAAAGCCTAATATGCAAATCGACTGAATGGTGGAACTACTGGTTGCTATGATGCGCACTGACACCAGGGAACAGATACCTAATGCAGGAGCTGCCACCAGCCTGCAGGTCCCAGGCCAGCCAGGTGTCAGTGGGTCCCTCCTCCCCGATCCCCCCATGTCACCCCGTAGAGGCAGGTGACTGGTGGTGGTGGTGGAGGGGTGGGGCTAGCCAGCGAGCATGCAGAGGGGAACGGGATGGCGGGCAAGCAGGCCTGACCCGGGAGGTGACTGGCAGGAAGATCGGGGGGCAGGGCCAGCGAATGGGTGGTGCCAGGCCAGCAAAGGCAGGTGCTAGTGGCGGCCCTCCAGATCACCCCTCCAGTTGCCCCAAAGATTGGTCCTGATCACCGGCCAAACCTAGGGATCCTACCCATGCACGAATTTTGTGCACCAGGCCTCTAGTTTCACATATTACCTGCTCTGTGAAGGTCATGCCAGTTAGTCAGTACCTCCTTTGTCTTCCCACAGTGCCAGGATCTCACTGTTGGCTGAGCTCTGAGCATTCCACACTGTCTGTCGTGTCTGCCTCTTCTGGAAAGGGAGGCCCCATCTCATGCTTCTTGAATCAGCTGTGCCCATCAGTGATCAGGACTCTGCTTTCCACTGTCATCTTCAAACTTCATTAGTTGCAACCCAGGGGAAGAAATACATTGTACACCATGATTTACTACATATGCTCATAACACACACACACACACACACACACACACAATTGTAACAAAAGTTTCACAGAACAAAATTCACTATGACAGAATGCCACACACACTGGTATTTTCTGTTCTGTTCTATTCTTCATTAAACAATTTATCTACTAATGAGTCATGATTCTCAGTTTGCAAAACTCTACTTAGCATAATCTTAAGAATTATTTGTTGATCTTAATCTTAAGAATTATTTGTTGATCTGAATTGCAAAACATCAGCTTACTTTGAAGTAAACTTCAGACACCATGTAATTTTATCCATAAATATTTCAGTATGCATTTCTAAACCATAAAAACTATTATTTCACACCTAAAATACGATTTCACACCTAATATAAATGATAATTTCTTGATATCATCAAGCAACCTGACAAAGTTCAATTCCTTCAATTATCTCAAATGTGTTTTTTTTAAATTGTATCTGATTAATATTTTTCTTATATTTGTTTTAATCTGTTAGTCATTCCTCCTCCCATCTTTCACCTTAATTCCAACATTTTAGGTATTTTATAATGTGGGTTTGCTGTATTATTTGAATATATTAAAATCTGCTAGACAACAAAACAAAGTAAATGGGATAGGTGAACCTCATAAGGCATTTTAAGCATGGATGGTAAGTAAGCTAGTTGGCTTATGAAGTATAGGTGATACTCACAGGCAGTGTTAAGAACAAATAATGAGTATGGAAGAGTCTTACAGGACATAAGTAGAATTCATGAGCTATGCTAAGTGTAAAGAATAAATTTGTAACCTATAAGGTTGGTAAAAATAGAGTAGGTGGAATGTTTGATGGAACAAACAAGAGTCTTCTTAATAGAAAAGCAAAGACAGTTGGAATGAATGACCGTGAAGACACCCTTGTAGTCCTGTTTTGTCCCTGCCTGTGGTCTTTACTCCCTGCTGATAGAATCCTAGTTTTGTTCAGATCTCCATGCCTTCTGCTCAATCAGTTGCCTCAAGGGGAGCCCACCCCACCCCACATCTTCAGTGAGCCTGATTGTTAGGTCTTCCCATTCCCCTTGCCAGTGATTGCTCAGGAATGGTCACCTGATATAATGCTGGCCAATCAGCTGTGAAGGGAAGTTTGCTAAGGTGGTGATGAAGGGGAGTCTCTGGGAAAGGGACACTCACGGAAAAGGAAGCCTCTCTCTTCCTTTGTATATTGAGCCAGGACGTGACATGTGGGATTGCTAGAGCCATCTTGTCTTAGCCCCATGGTGGGGATGCCTAGAGCCATCTTGTCTTAGCCCCATGGTGGGGATGCCTAGAGCCATCGTGTCTTAGCCCCATGGTGGGGATGCCTAGAGCCATCTTGTCTTAGCCCCATGGTGGGGATGCCTAGAGCCATCTTGTCTTAGCCCCATGGTGGGGATGCCTAGAGCCATCTTGTCTTAGCCCCTTGGTGGGATGCCTAGAGCCATCTTGTCTTAGCCCCATGGTGGGGATGCCTAGAGCCATCTTACCTTAGCCCGATGGTAGGGATGCAGATGGAGAGATCCTACCTCACAGGTGTAGATATCACCGAGCTCCTGAGTCAGCCCACCCAGAGCCCACTGTACCTCTTCTCCTTCTGTTGTTAAGGTTTCTTCATCCTTAAACCAGCTGAGTCCAAGTTTTCATTTCTTGCGAGTGACAGACTCTTTAACTGAAGCACCTCCCAAAAGCTATGGATTAAATTACTTACACTGGTCATTTCTTAATGTATGATTTTATACTATCAATGCTAGAATCATTTTAGGAGTTTCTTAAAATACACATTGTAGGGCCCCACTGCAAACATCCTTAATTGGAGACACAGCAGTGAATAAATAAGACCAAACTCCCGCACTGGTCAGGTAGCTCAGCTGGTTAGAACATCGGCTCGATATGCCAAAGTTGTGGGCTCCATCCCAGGTCAAAGCACATACAAGAATCAACTAATAAGTGCATGGATAAGTGGAACAACAAATAGATGTCTACCCCTTTTCTCTCTCCTCCCTCTCTAAAAAAAAACAAAAAAAAAAAAACACCAAACTTCATGCCCTCATGAAGCTCAAACCAAATAAATTTTGTTTATTTATTTATTTATTTAAAAAATGTTATTGAATTTATTGGGGTGACTGGTTAATAAAATTATATGGGTTTAAAGTGTACAAATCTCTAATACATCATCTGTATATTGTAGTGTGTGTTCACTATCCAAAATCAAGTCTCTTTCCATCACCGTTTATTTTAAATAGACACTTGGTATCACTTGCATTAGTTGAAAACCAATATCACTTGAAAATGATGATGCTTTAAAAAATGAAGATAGAAAAACAAAACAATGTTGGTCTCGCAGGGACTTTCTGCCCTTCCTTTGTTTAGAGGAGAGATTTGCAATGGTTTGAGAGGTGCTTCCGTCAGACGAACTCCTCACCGAGACGTCCTCCTTCGTGTCATTGGGAACATCGATAAGAACCAGAGAAGGGCTAACTTTGCTCTGTGTGGGACTCAATGTTGCCTAATTCTGTTGTCCAAGTTAACTTCCTTTCTCACCTGGGGAGTCGCCACGAGGATGCAACAGAACGCTCTTAGCTCAGTTCCTGGCACAGAGGGGAACTGCTGGCTATGGTAACGTTCATCCTAAAAGAGGACACGTCCTCTGCGCACGGCATGGAGAGGACAGGTCTGGCGATCCTCTGCCGCGCTATTAATTACTCAGAGACGTCACGTAGGTTTTCATGCGGCTGCTACTTCACTATCCCATCGTGGGGGAAGCCTTCAGAGCTCGGAGAGCTCCTGGGCGTCGCGTCTTTGTATCATGCGGCTCCTAGTACTCCAAGCCACATCCTGTTATGTTTGGTTGCTAGGTGGAGAAATGTTATCATGGGCTTCAGCAATAATTTATCCACAGAGCTCAAGGAGTTGTCATGTTCTCCTGACAGTGAGCTGTAGCACTTTATCAGCTCGCCTGTAAATCAGGCGTGTGTGGGTGCGGGTGCCAGGCCTGTTTGATCTCTCTCAGACACTGTAATAATCTGCTTTTGTCTGATTGATTCCTTCACATCGGCACGCACACTGCAACAGGGAGAGGCGTGCCCTCTGTTTATCTCGGCTGGTCATCTGCGGGAGGCCAGCAGGGCAGAAAATGCTCTCCGTGCCGAGATGTAAGGGTTTTTGGAATTAGGGCCCTTTCCATCATATCCCGGAGCTGGTTTCGTTCAATAAATCAATGATAGCAGAATTGAATGCACCATAAATACCTCAAACCATATCTCTTACAAGAATGTAAGAGTAATTCATAGAAACAGGAAAGGTAACTTTGCGGGGAAGAATTACGACCCCGGCAAGCCACCGACATGCGGGGCTTTTTACGGCTTGTGTTCACATCTCACCCTTTGACCTTTGGGGGAAGGAGAACGCGCTGCTGACTGGCGTTTGCTTCTGGAAAGTGCAGGGGGTAAAATGAGTAGAAACGATCCTGTCGAGCCTGATCACGGCTTTTCAATCTAAAAACGAGTTTTCCTCCATTTCTGTCGGCCCCTGTTACTTATGGGCTCTCCTTATCAGAGGCTGCGTTGCATCACCATAATGGAGTGTCTCTGACTCGGCCATGTGATGGCTTTGAGTCACTCTCCCCACCCCCACGCCAGGCCTGCCCTTGTGCACATTTTGCAACCTTTCTGATGCTTAAAATGCCTGCCTATCTGGCCAGCCCGACTGCTGTTTCCTGGGCTCCTAATTGCTGACAGGTAGTTGGGGGCGCGTTTTGGCATTCCCAGCCCATAGGACTCAGGCTGAAATCCAGGAGCGGATTTAAACAAGTGCCCTGGGCATGGCAGCAGCTTGCTGTGCTGTGACCCAGGAGCAGCTACAGATGTCCACGCCTGCCCTGGTGGAAGCAGAGGTCAGCTGCAGCGTCGATGTGATTGACTGATCCCACCAGAGAGGAGGGTTTCGATGGAGCACCCCCCTCTTGGGTGGCGGCAAGATGAGATGACATAAAGAAGCCTTTCAGCTCAGAAAGAAACGTAGCTCTGTGGAAATACCAACCGCTGGTGTTGTGTAGTGCAAAGACACGCCGTTCTTATTTTTATAATGGTAGTCAATACTATTATTTATTCCACTCCTGTTGTGTGGTCAGACATATTTTAGGCTCCTGATATACATACTAGAAACAGTGAAACTTGGTGGTTGGAGTGAGAGTGGGTAAACAGCAGCCTATGGGCCAAATCCAGCCAGCCACCTGTTTTTGTCAATAAAGTTTTATTGGGACACAGCCACATCCAATTATTTACATATTGTCTGTGACTGATTTCCCCCACAACAGCAGAGTTGAGAGGTTGTATGGCCTGCAAAGCTGAAACTATTTTCTATCTGATGGCCCTTTACAGAACACATTCACCAGTCCCTGGATTAGAGGCTGACCCTCGCACAAGACTGCCTGTTCACATCCTGGCTTTGTCAATCCGGTTGTGTGACCTTGGGCATGTTACATAACCAGGCTGACCCTGGACTTCCTCATACGTAAATGGGGATTAAAATAATATTTATCTTACTGAGTTGGGGTGGTTTGATGAGCGTGTTAGCTAGAACAGCTGGGTAAAACTATCCCTTCTGCACAGCTGGGTGTCTGTTTCCTGGCCCCCACTCTGAGCAGGTGCCCCGACCTTCACCTGGCATTTAACTGCTGATGTTCTGCATGTGCCCTACCTGTGCAGTTGCCTGTAGGAATTTATGGAAGTGGGTATGTGCAGCTCAGAACTTTTAAAAAAGACCAGGGCAGAGCTACAGCCTTCTCAAACAATGACGCCTTGACAAGTGCTTCAACTACGTTTCCACGGTTAGTCAGACAATTTATTCCAAGGTCTGCACAAAATCGAGTTATGCTGGCTGTTCACATGAGGACAATGGTGGCCTCAGTGGTGTTACAGGGCGATCTACAGCACAGTTGAGAGTGTGTGTTTCTCTTTACAATTTTAAGAGGACTTAGATGTAATTTAAACAAATTGAAGGTGAAGCCACCTTGTGAAAACCTATGTGAAACCTTGGCTCTTGAAGACAGATCTTGAAAGGCAAGGTTCTATACTCTCCCAAAGCACATTTTTCCTGTGAAGGGCCAGACAGTAAATGTTTCAGCTCTACATCTATTCAACTCGACACTGCAGCACAAAAACAGCCATAGATATACATACGCAAGTGAGTACAGTGGTGTTCCAATAAAACTTTATTGACAAAAAAGCAGGTGGTGGACTGTGGCCCCATAGTTTGCCAACTTTGCTGCATCATTTCTATCTAAATAAAGCTCATATTTAGTTCTTGTTCTCAGTCCCTTATGGGAATTAATTTATTAATTCTAACAAGCATCTTATGTGATAGGTATGTTGAGAGCTTCATCATCTACCTTTGCCAATGAGAAAGTTGAGAGACAAGGACATTAAGTGATTTGCCCAAGATCACACAGCTAATAAGTGGTAGAAACAGGACGTGAACCCAGCCTGTCTGGCTCCAGAGCCTGGACGTTTAGCCACTATTCTAGACTGTCTCCTTCAGTCTTAGTGCAAACAATACTATTCTTTATACGAAAATTATTCCAGCTGACTCCTTTAGAGAAGACAGTATTTTTTATTTCTCAAAGTGTCCTTTGTTGGATCAGTTACCAAAGAAGAGAACACTTTGTCTTCCTGGATGCTGATGGTGTGGGGCAACCAATGCAGAGACAGAGGGTCCTGCACTCAGACGGGGATCCCTCACTTGGGGTGCAACGCTCTGTGGTCACCACTTTGTGGTTACCACCTTGAAATCCTTAAATTTGTCTTTAAATTTGCATCTTTTTTAGTCCTATGGACATCACTTGCGCTAGCCTAGCTCCTCTGCCTGTCTGCCTCCCTGTGGGTTCTTGGCAGTCCATTTCCCAGAACTTCCCGGTGTTGGTTGGTGGCTGCTGCCCTCTGCTTTGATGGGCGCCTGACCGGGGTGCACTCACCCTGCCACCATCCCGTGCTCAAGAGCATGCAACATGAAAAAGCAAATTCAAAAACATCATGACCAATGGAAAGAGAGACGACTGAAAAAGTACAAGGGTTCCTGCATTTTCCCTTCCACAAGGCCTCACAACTTACGCGCGGGGCCTGGCTGACTCTCAACAGTGGGGTCACCTGGGAGAATCTCAGGGCCCAGCCAGACCTGCTGCCTCGGCATCTACATGTTCACAAGACCCCCTGTGATCCCTGTGCACTTGGAGTCAGAGATGCACGGCCCCAGTGATGGCTTCCAAATGTGCCTGATTATCTGCATGCTGCAAAAGCCTCCCAGGGACTGAGGCTCAGCCAGGTCCACAGGTCCATCGGCATGTCTCCCAGCCTTGCCTGATGAGCAGAATCACCTGGGACTAGTTTTTAACAGCAGAAACACTAGGGTTCCACCCTCCATTATCTGAGACTCCCCTCAGGAGGGCCTTGGGAATATGTACGGTTAACATAGACTGCAGATGATCCTTCTGATCCTTAGCTTGGGAAACCCTTTATAAATGACCCTAGGACCTAGAAGCATCCCAAACACCTAACTTGTATCTATACCTGTCACTTACCTGGAGGCCCTGGCTTAACCTCGCTTGTAATTTGTAAGCATTTTAACTAGAGCTGCTTCATCTCAAGCGTCCCTGTGTTTGCAGGTAGCAGTTAGGAGTCATTTCCATGGATCACACCAAAAGGCAAATGACAGGGCGGCCTGGTTATCATAAAGATATCAAGATAAAGCAAGACAGCCCGGCCCCTGAGGGTTACTTTTTGTGAGTAACCTCTGTTGACATTAGGAGGATTGAGGGAAAGAGACAAAGCAGTGTTTCTACCCGGCAGCTCTGTGATCGCTGATGTTCTCAAAGCCTTTGGACGGTTGTATGGTGATGGTAGTCAGGAAGGTCAACAGCCTATTAGAGGGCATCAGGGCTGACCCACGAATTGTAGGGCCTCATCCTGTCCAAAAGCACTTGCATTTGGATCTGGGCTATGGGCATGGTGCTTCTCCTGGACGCCAAACAGACATAGAGGTGGGAAGAAGCTGAGTCCAGGGTTCTTTTTGTAGGAGATGCAGTGGGCAGTCACCACCCTAAGTCAGAGTAAGGTCGCTGCATGATTTCTGTCCCCTGTGTGGACCATGGAAGAGCCTTGGCCAGAAAACAGAGGCATTAACGCAGGGGCTGCAGACTCCAAAGCCTCCAGGGGCCAAGGCAGGACAGCTGGTGACCTGTCCCTCTGAAGGGGACGAACTCTTGGCTCAAGCCAGTGGTTGCTGTGTGGTGATGTGGGCTCAGCATTCCAGGGGATTCTGTTTTTTTTGTTTTTGAGAGAAGCCTGAAACCTAGATTTTCATGTTAAATTTCCTTTAAAGCAGCGGTTCTCAACCTGTGGGTCACGACCCCTTTAGGGGTCAAACGATCCTTTCACAGGGGTCGCCTAAGACCATTGGAAAACACATATATAATTACATATTGTTTTTGTGATTAATCACTATGCTTTAATTATGTTCAATTTGTAACAATGAAAATATACCCTGCATATCAGATATTTACATTACGATTCATAACAGTAGCAAAATTACAGTTATGAAGTAGCAACGAAAATAATTTGTGGGTGGGGGTCACCACAACATGAGGAACTGTATTAAAGTGTCGCGGCATTAGGAAGGTTGAGAACCACTGCTTTAAAGCAATGAATCTTCAATTTAAGGAACATTGAAAGCACTGTTCAAGCCAGATGCAACTTATTGGCGGGACAGACCTGGCCTGAAGGAAGAGCGTTGACTGTTTCAGGTGGGCTAGCAAGGAGGACTGCCACCACCCGTTACAATGCCACAGCAGGGTCCTGTTCTGGTGCCATTGTCAGAGAAGGAAACTGTGGTACATGCACGGTGTGTGTGTGTGTGTGTGTGTGTGTGTGTGTGTGCCTCCTTTATCCTAACAAATTAGAGTTTAAGCATGTTTATTCTTGGGTTCTTGTTCTCTCTCTCACAGACACATGTGTGTATGTTTATGTGTATATTGATGCATATGTGCATGCATACATATGCATATAAATGTAATATTTTACATCGTTACTATACATCATTATGGTCATACCATTCACAGCTTTCATTTGTTTTGATTTGTTAATGACCACCAGTGCCAGTTGTTAAAATATGTCCATGTACAAATTACATATATAAAATTATTTTAGAGGCCCGGTGCATGAAAATTCATGCACTGGAGGGTGGGTCCCTCAGCCCAGCCTGCCCCCTCTCACAGTCCGGGAGCCCTCAGGGGTGGGAGGTGACCTGGCGATCAGGGGAAGGCGATGCTCCATCACACTTCTGCTACTGCCACTGCCAGCAGCGCAAGCCTCGGCTGGCCCTGGTTACCTGAGCCTCAGGCGGCCCTGGGTAGTTGGGAAGCTTCCATCTGAGGCTTTCCTGTGCCTCGGGCTGGCCCTGGGCGGCCTGGGGGCTGAGGGGACTGGGCACTGCCATCTTGTGGCTGTGGGTGCCACCATCTTTGTGATGGCATGAGGGTCAATTAGCATATTCCCTCTTTATTAGATAGGATTATATAATATTATACATATATTGTCATATATTGAGTCTTTCCTACTGTCAGACTCTGGCCAATGGACCTAGCAGCTTGGTCAACATTGGACCATCCACTTTTGATCCTTTTGTTAAGCAGTAAGTAAGTGTCCTTGTTTGACCCTCTGCTCTTCAGTGTGGTCTTTGGACCAACTGCATTAGCATCCCCTGGGAGCTTGTTAGAAATACAGAATCTCAGGCCCCACCCCAGACCTATAGAGTCAGAATCACCATCTTAACAATTTCCCCAATGATTGTGTACATGTTAAAATTTTAGAAGCACTTGTTTAAGTAGATCAAACCTCATTCTTTCATCTTGGAGCCTTTTCCCATGCCGTTCCTTCTTCTTGAAACACCTTTCCCACTATGTTTTGTGTTGCTAAGGCCTCAGCCCTGCTCACAAAAGATTTGATATCTGGTGGGCCTCTTGAGTTGCAGGCCGGTGCTTTTAAAGAAATTCTTAGGCTCATTTGATAGACTTTTGCCTAGTTATCTATTACTGCCTAACAGATTATCCCAAAATTTAGCAGCTTAAAACAACACACACTTATCCTCTCACAGTTTCTATGGGTCAGGAGTCTGGACACAGCTTGGTTGGGTCCTCTGTTTTATGGTCTGTCATGAGGTCATAATCAAAGTGTCAGCTGGGCTGCAGCCTCATCCAAAGGCTCAATTGGGCAAGACGACTCCAAGGCTCACTCATGGATGCTGTCAGGATTCAGCTCCTTTAGGGTGGGGCTCTGAGGTCTTATCTTTTGGCTGGAGGCTGCCCTCAGTTTCTTGCCATGACCTCTTCAACACGGCAGCTTGGTTTATAAAATTCATCAAGGGAGAGCGTCTGTTCTGGAGAGGAAAGTTACAGCCTTTGGAACTGACTCACGGTAGTTAGGCACACCCCTCTGATGCTCCCATGGAGGGCTTACTTAGTCCAGGAATACCAGGAAGCAGCGCCATTGTGGAGGCTGCCTGCCACACTCTGTCTCACTTTCCTTATTCAGAAAATGGGAAAAACAATGTGACCCACTTCACAGGGATTGAATTGAATGAGTGGATTAAATGACAATTTCTCAAAAAGCCCATTGAATGGTGCCTGGCACTTGGAAAGTACTCAAAATGTTAGCTGTGCCGCTCTTATTACACACGGTCTTTTTAGCACCCTGGTGATTATTATTTTTGTTGCTAATGACAATAATTATACTTAATAAATAGAGATATGTGCCAGGTATTATGCCGAATATCTTACATATAATTTCTAATTTAACCCTAATGACAACCACGTAAAGTGGGTGCTAATTTATTAATTTCACAGTTTCTATAATTGACCAAACCAGTGTTCAGATAAGACACACTCAGAATATTGCCCAAGACCATACTGTTTATAAATAGCTAAGTTAGCATTCAAATCTTTCTTTTGGTCTCCAGATGCAGGGTTTTCTCTACCACTGTGTATCTGCCTCTGTTTAATTTTGATGTTTTTCACCTGTCTCCGAGAGTTTTCATCACCCCACCTAGGAGTCCTTGAATTAGGTAATCAGGTTATAGGAGCAGCTCTGTCAGGTAATGCTTATATTATAGTAATGACTGACCTGCCATATTTAAAGGGGAAAGACATCACATACATTTATTTCTTACAAATGTGTAAATTCACTTATCTGTTTTCTCCCTTGATTCCAGGAGGGTACCTACTCTGCCAGAGACACCCCTACTGTAAGGCCCCGAGGATGCAGAGATGAACTAAGCATTGTCTTTACCCCTTATGAGCGCCCAGTCTTCTGACCATGCTGTCTACTGCCTTCATGCTGCCTGGGCAGAGGCACCTAGTTGTGTCCAATATTAGTTGTTCCCTTGATCCTTTACTAATGGGACCCTTGGTTTTACCTGGGAAACATGGTGGCCCGGCTAAGGACTACATTTCCCAGCCTCCTTTGAGCTGGATGCTGGCCAATAGAATGTGACCAAAGTGTTAATCAGCTCTTTAAAGGGTGGGGGCATTTCCTGTAGCCTTCTCCCTTTTCCCACTGGTTGGAATGCAGATGTGAATGGTGGGAACTGGATCAGCTATCTTAGCCCCTGAGAAGTTGCTTGTAGAGGAAGACAATGAACAAGATAGAACTGCATCCTCAGAGCCTTACACTACGGGTGTCTCTTGTCCTGGCTACCATAGAATGACCCTAAACCAGCCTGGATGCTGGCCCTTGGGCTGTTTCATGGGAAAATATGTCTTTCCTTTAAGCCATTGTTATTTTTGCTTTTGTTGCATCAACCACACAGCTCCCTAATTTATACAGTGCCTAAATGTCATGCCCAGAAGAGTTGTGTATTTAGCTTTTTGGTCTTTAAATGCATCTTGACAAAATCAAATGTTTGTCCTATGTAATATGCTCAGCATCCTGTTTGGTACATAGTAAGTTCACAGCAAAGAAAGCATTTTTTAAACCATTAATAAGAATACTGTAGAACGATTGTAGTTCAAAGGAGACGTCCATGTCATGTTTAAAGAGCTTTGGACTAAGGTCGAGATGACCCACAAAATTGTAAACTTCCTAACAGCAAAGATGCTTTACTTACATTTCTGTCCCTAGCACGTAGCCTCGTGGTGGGAAAATATGGTGTGCAATAAACCCAGGTACATGCCCTTGACCGGAATCGAACCTGGGACCTTTCAGTCCGCAGGCCGACGCTCTATCCACTGAGCCAAACCGGTTTCGGCCTTTATCATCTTTTAAAACCCTAAACCAGGTGACTTAAAAGTTTACTTTTAACTCTAACATTTGGTGATTCTCTGAGCTTTTCAGCAGTTTTGGAATTTCTTCTTTCTCACAAACCTGCTGGACACAGAGATACCTGAGTAGGCAGGTACATAGAGATTAAGCGTACTATACCTGGGCTTAGGCCTGTGGATTTCCATATCTGCTTGTTACTGGTGTGACCTTGAGCAAGCTCACTTGTGAAGCAGGAATAGTATGTAGAATGGGCATCTATTGCTTTTATCTGCCCCAGAGTCTCTGTCCCCTTCATCTGGTGACAAAGCCCATTTCTCTCGGAACTGCCCTTCCCTCCTCTCCCTGTGGTTTGTCTGGGATTGACGTCTCCTGGGACCATCAGCTCCTCCGGGTTACTGTGATGTGCTCACACCCTGTGCACCCAGGCCCTACCAGTCAGGGGTCCTGGTTCCCTCGTCTCAGTGGCTGGTTCCGGACACAGTGTTCCCAAGCCGGTGGAGGTTCTGCATCCACCCTGCCTGCAGCCAGCTGTATGTGGGACTTTGCTGTTGTCTCTTTAAAAGTCATTTTAGAAATGTTTCCTTAAATTGTTGGTTTTTAAAAAGTGATTCAGTTTAAAGTTCAGTTCCTTGAATCAAAAAAAAAATCCTAGCTGCTATAGTAATAGTTCTTACACTTTGGGATTGGGGTTTTTGGGAAAATAAAATGAGATGATTCATGCGAAATCCTTAGCACAGTGCTGAGCTAGTCAGTGTCTGATTAATGCTAGATACTCTAGTTATTATTGGAGAGAGAAAACGTGGACGCATGTTATTTTTCAGGCAATGAAACTTAAAAGCGTTTATGGTGGCTACAGGCAGACAGATGATATGTAGAACTCCACTGTCAGTTCATACACCTGTCACATCAGCAGGTGCTGGTTTGCCGGGGACTGTGCCGTGGGGGACACACACATGGACAAGGCATAGTTCCCTTCTTGAGGCTGTGAGGAGAGGCCAGAAGCAGCCCTGGCTACCAGCATGAACTGTGGAGCCATATAAACTCAACTCCCAAACCTCTCTCCATCGCTCACCAGCTGTGTGGCTTCAGTCTTCACCTCTCTGCCTCCATTTCCTCTTCTGTAAAATGGAGATAATACTGAGATGTGAGTCAGGTTGAAAGGGTGAATATGTGTAAGAGTGAGCCCGGGTTCTGGTATTTAGTAGGTATTCAATGAATGGAAGCTACCATTATATGTCGTATCACTTCATATCCTGTCATATTATATCATGTTATAAATCCCTACGTTGCAAACTCTGTAGTCACAGGAATCTTATCTGTCCTGTTTTGTTTTATCTCTAGATCCCAGCCAAGTACTTAGCATGGGGTAAAGCATGACTAAATATTTTTTGGTATGAATTGTGTGTTGTTTTTTTAAAAATCAAGTTCTTTTCAACTCAGTTACTATAAATCACCTCCTGAATGGATGCCCTGCACCCAGCCTGGTCCCCCTTTGACCCATTCTCTATAATTCATTTATCAACACATTGTCATCGAGTGCCTACCAGGCCAGCACTTTGAGCACTGGTGTTAAACAGTGAACAAGACAGACAAGGAACCCACCATCGTGGGGCTCAGATCTAGGACAGCAGTTCTCAACCTGTGGGTCGCGACCCCTTTGGGGGTCGAACGACCCTTTCACAGGGGTCGCCTAAGACCATTGGAAAACACATATATAATTACATATTGTTTTTGTGATTAATCACTATGCTTTAATTATGTTCAATTTGTAACAATGAAATTGGGGGTCACCACAACATGAGGAACTGTATTAAAGGGTCATGGCATTAGGAAGGTTGAGAACCACTGGTCTAGGAGAACGAGCACAACTGATGGAGACGTGGATATCTATTCTGGTCTCGGGAAGGCATGAGTCTGGAGGACACAGCAAGGGGAAGGATAGGAAGTGGCAGTGGGTGTTTCTTTGCATCAAACCCTCAGAGAAGACCTGTTTGAAGAGAGGATGTTTGAGCAGAAATGTGAATGGAGTGAGGGAATGAATGAAGCCACGTGCTCAGAGGGAAGAGGAAACAGCACGAGCAAAGGCCCTGGTTGTTAAAGGAAGAGTAACTGAGCAAAGTGAGTGAGGTTGGAGAGATGAGCTCAGAAAGCTAAGCAGGGGCCAGCTGATCCAGGGCCTAGAAAGACTTTAGAAATGTTCTCTTACATGTGATTTTCACAAAGTAATCCCATCTCATCAGCAACCAGAACTTTCTGTGATTCCCAACTGCTCTTAAAGAATGTGTCACACGAATATGGAGCCTCTATGAAGCCTCTAACAGCCACTCTCAGCACTTGCTGGTCCTCGAAGTCTCCATGCTGCCCCTTTGCACACGCCGGCCTCCCTAGCACTACTTCTTCCCCTTGACCATTGGACACCTGCTCACCTGAGACTTCCTCAGAGCTCTGCTGTGACACATCCTTCAGGACTTTGTTCTCCTTTGAAGCCCTTCTTACACCGGCAAACAGCTAACATAGCACGTATACTTGATTAAATGCCTGTCCCTCTGACAGCCTGTAAGCTTCCCAGGAGCAGGCTTCCTGGATGGCCTATGTACAAGTGTCCTCAACTCTTAGGAAAGTGCTAGAAAATGACTCAAAAATATTCATTCAGTGAGTGAATGAATGGGTCTTCTGAGGCAAGACCCGCACCCACTTCCACTCATCCATTCACAGATGAGCAGATAACATACTGGCATCTCAGGTGAGCATTCCAGGCAAGTTGGCCAGGAGAAATGGCTCTTGGCCTGTAGGGAGGGATGAAGGGAGAATTGGGAAAGTTCTCCGGAGGCGATGTGCTTGGAGACAGACGGTAGGAATGAGCCACCTGTGCTGTGGGCTTAGATGAGGCTGCATCTCTTGGATTAGGGGCGAGATGGAGTTACCATTCTCTGATATGAAGCACAGGGAACATCTAAACCAGCGGTTCTCAACCTGTGGGTCGCGACCCCTCTGGCGGTCGAACGACCCTTTCACAGGGGTCGCCTAAGACCATCCTGCATATCAGATATTTACATTACGATTCATAACAGTAGCAACATTACAGTTATGAAGTAGCAACGAAAATAATTTTATGGTTGGGTCACAACATGAGGAACTGTATTTAAAGGGCCAGAAGATTGAGAACCACTGATCTAAACAATGAGAAGAAAAAGCATCTGTCCCAAGAAACTCAACTCCATTGCATGCAGCAGAGAGACGGAAGCTGTGGACCTGCAGGGCGACGGTCCCCACTTGCTTTGGGTGGTGTCATGGCCGTGCTCTCTAACCCTGTACAAAGCCTCCGTGCTGAAGAGCTGACCTTTTAGTCTGTGTCTGAGTGACACTGGCTGCAGCTTTCATCGTAACGAGAAGGTGAATGGAAAATAGAATGTCTCAGACCCTTCCTATCACGTTTAATGAGACGAGTTTTTCTTAACGGAACGCTTCAAAAATAACTTTCAAATCCGAAAAGTAAAGCTGATCACTTCACGTTCAGCGATTCAGCAGCTGAGCAGGTTAGGGCCCAGGGGGTGCGACAGGACAGGGCGTCGTTTGTGTGACACAGGGGAGTGGGGGTGTGTGGGGGGATGCGAGGGTATGGGGGGTGGGGGGGTGTGGGGTTGGGGGGGATGTGTGTGCTCACTGCTGCCTCTCCCCTCCCTGGCTGGCAGCATTCCGTCTCTGAGCTGTGCTCCCCTCCGCTGACATCACTCCACGCTGTCGTCATCTGCCCGTCTTCGGGGAAATGGCCGAGTGAGGTTTAGAAGGAAGCGTTTCTAAAAAGCTTGCATGCTAAGTGGTCCAGGAAGCACATCGTATTTTTAGACTAGCCAAAATCTTGGGCTCACGTGACCTTTTGGATACGAGGTCAGTGTTTTCATCAGAAAAGAAGCCATCATAAGAGCATCCAGGGCTTAAGTTTTCCTTTTTTTTTTTTTTTTTTTTTTTTTTACGCAAGGTTGTCTGAAGTACCATTTGATAGAAAAAACTCATTCTTCTTTGGATTTTTTTAAAAGTAAGAGTAAAGGTGTTTGTTTTTTTACTTCTTTCCTGTTTCCTCTGGACCTGTTCCCGATTAACCTCATAAGCACATCGTAAATCGTGCATCTGGGTAATATAACACTGCACAGTGCTTTTAACCAGGACATTTTGTTTTCCGAGCGATCTGGCCCTGACTCCCGGGAAGGGGCAGAGCTGTGGAGGGTGGAAGGCTGCAGCCAGCGGGGCACAGCCGCCAGAATGCGCTGTGGTCACCAGTACAGAGAGGGGCTTCAAAGTCGCTCAGACTCGCTTCCCATTCTAACTTCCTGCTTTTCTAACGTTTCTGCGTCCTCTCACGTGAAAGTGGGTGTTTTTAAAGATCTGTTTTTGTCTTTCCCCAAAACAGAGGTGTCTCATTTCCTCCCACATGCCTCCCTGTTTCCCCACATACCAAGACATTCAATTGAGAAGGATTTATGTTTGTTGGGCTGTATATAATCAATGTTTGATTTTACTTAGGAAAACAGAGAAAGTGTTTATATATTTATACCCTGCTTTGTCCTAAAAAGAATATGAGGTAATACATCCACACAAAAGTAGTAAACGAAATGAATAGAACTGTAGACATTTAGGATCAGAGAAAATAGGAAGTAGAATATACACTCAAGAATATATAAAAAAAAGAGTTCAGTAAGCGTATCACCAAGCTCAACTAAAACTGAGCTTTAACTTTGGCTCTGAGCTTCCTAGTAGCCAAAGAAAAAAGGGTATGGGCAGCACAATTGGTTTCATAATACTTATTACCAAGGAAATCCAAAGTATTGCTGATTCTCAGGGGATGCAAAGCATTTTGTAAACCTGAACTTGGAGTGGCATCTTACATAGGGTCATGGAGGGATATGTGAATTAACAAATAGGATGGTGAATACCATGGGTTAGTAACTTGTAGCATCGTTCAAGAAAATCCAAGGGCATGACATTAAAGCAAGTCAGTGAGAGGTTTCCTTGAAGGTTCAGGAACAAGGTATCAGGTGAAGGGAATCATTAGGAGAAGCTGCTATGTCGCAAGGTTACATAGAGAAACGAATGTCATGTCACTTTGAAAGAGATTGTCCCTGGTGGTGGCCAACAGGAGATGGAATGAAAACCATCTGTCTAGATTGGAGGATATATAGATGGACTTGCTTTGCTCTCACCTGGGAACACAGCTCACGTGTGATTCATAGGGACATATTTGGCCTCTTGCATAGATGAATGGCTTAGTGGACAGGGACTGCCTAATTTGAGGGTCATATTAGGGGGTTTCTCAGCCGGAGTATTGCACGTCTGGCTGTGACTGAGACTGTGCCTCTCGGACAGGGCCCAGAGCTTTTAATGTGCCCTGGGCAGGACGTTCAGCACCTTGTCATGCCTCACAATTCTTAATCAGTACTAACGATGATAGTAAAAATAATGACAATATTCAAGACACAGGCGAACAAAGGCAAGGCAACGACTCATAGAGCTGAGCAAGGTGTCATGGGAAGAAAGCCCAGGCTGCCATGGTAGGCAGGGTCTACTTCTGACCTCAGCCCAAACATGACTTGTAACCCAGGTGACTCCTTTATGTCTCCAGGTTTTCCTATTTTGCAGGCGAGGCTATTGTAGTGATTCTCCACATGTCGCCCCCTGGCCAGCTGCATCAGCCTTAGCTTCTCCTGGGATTTCATGAGAAATGCGGATTCCTGGGCCCCGCTGTAGGCCACAGAGTTGGAAACATATGTTCCGGGAGATTGTGATGCCTGCTAAAGTGTGAGAACTACTGGGCCTTGGAATAGGTCCCCTTCCCTGTGTGTGGAAAATGATGCCAAGTCTGCATCGCTGTTTGTATTCATACCCTTTGCAAGCTCCTCCTGTTAGGAGGGAGAGACTATGTCTTCAATCCTTGAATATTTGCTGCCCTGTGTCTTGCTTTGGTCAATAGAATGTGCTAGAAATGATGGGGTGTTATTTTCGAACCACTCAGTTTCCTCTCTCTGCCCCCCATCACTCTCTCTCTCTCTCTCTCTCTCTCTCTCTCGTTCTCGCTCTCTCTTGCTATAACCATGAGAACCAGCCCATGTATTGCTTTAAGCCGCTGGGTACTGTGGGTGTTAATTATGCAGAGTTATTGCGGCAATAGATAGCTGAAACGAGATGGAAGTCCCACAAATCTAACTGTCCTGACTTTTAACTTGTGTTAGCGATCTCAGAATCACAGATGGCCAATTCAGGTGTGAAAGCAATATAACTTTGTTTTTCCTTGACTTCATTTGTTTACTGTTCTGAGCCCCATTCCATCATGAGGCAGGAAATTAGTTATTTAATCTTGAGTTGATTCCTGCTACTCTAGGTTCATATGTTTACGGGAGATGCTACTTCTACTTCTAGTTCTTCTCTCCTTCTGAATGCACAGGAGGATGGCACTTCCCCGCCTCCTTGAAGGTAGATATGACCGTAGGACTGTTTTTAGCCAATAAAATGTGAGCATTTAGGAGTTGGCATGCAATTGTTCACATCCTCTCTTCATCTTCCCTCATTCGTGGAAAAAGATAGATACATAAATGCTGCAAAACTGAGGTAGCCTCAAATGCTATTGCACCACATTGAGGTCAGCAGCACCCAAAAGTGACCTGGACCTGTAGTTGGTTTTTCATGAACAAAAGCTAAACTTTTTGTTTCTGGCTATTAAGGTTTGGGATCATTTGTTATCACAGTATAGCCTAGCTCCGTGGTCGGCAAACCGTGGCTCGAGAGCCACATACAGCTCTTTGGTCCCTTCAGTGTGGCTCTTCCACAAAATACCACGTGCAGGTGCGCACGTACAGTGCGATTGAAACTTTGTGGCCCATGTGCAGAAGTCGGTATTTTGTGGAAGAGCCGGTATTTTGTGGAAGAGCCACACTGAAGGGGCCAAAGAGCCGCATGTGGCTCTTGAGCCGCAGTTTGCTGACCACTGGCCTAGCTTATCCAGACTGACACACCAAATTTTCTCAATTAAGGGTCTTTTCTGCTTCAAACTCTTTCCCCCAGTGTATTAATTTGCTAGGGCTGCCATAACAAAATACCACAGACTTGGGGGCTTAAAACACAGAAATTAATTTTCTTACAGTTCTGGAGGCTAGAAGTCCAAGATCAAGATGTCAGCAGGTTTAGTTTTTGTCTGAGGCCTCTCTTCTTGGCTTGTGGATGGCTGTATCCTCATGGTCTTTTTTACATGTGTGCATGTCCCCCGTGTCTCTGTGTGTGTCCAAAATTCCTTTTCTTATAGAGACACCAGTCACATTGGATGGAGTCCCACCCAAACAGCTTCATTTTAAGCTTAATCATTAATTTAAAGTCCCTATGTCCAACTATAGTGACATTCCGAGGGACTGGGGGTTAGGACTTCAACATGTGAGTTTTAGGGGACATAATTCAGGCCATGACACCCTGGAGATGCATACATGTTCTAAAGGGACTTAAGTAAGACTACAGGGTGGTTAGAATGGATGGGGATAGCACCTGGGCTAACTCCATCATCTGTCCAGGCTGTCAGTGGATGAAATACCTAATATTGCTATTTGGTTTCTGCTTGTACAGTCCACACACATTGCTCCTGCATTCTGCGTGTCCTGAGCCAGATGGTGGATTATCTGCTCACTCTGTTGGCCTCATTTGCATCATTCTTGGCCATACAGATAAAAACACACACACACACACACACACACACACACACACACACCAAAAAAACACACCCAACGTTCTGGGCACGCTGACAGAAACACGCATCCTGGAACCTCCCCAGGCCATTATTTTCAGGGGGTTTGCCTGGCTCATTCTACTGCATTGTTATCACACCAACTGAATTGAGAAAGTTTCCCAAAGCTTGCCACTTCTTTAAGTTTCACCCAGGAGCAGAGCCCAGCACCCTCTCGTTTGGATCCCTCAAAATTCTCTGCGATTTCTATCATTGCTCTTCATTTGGGGGTTATTCTGGGACGTGGAGACCCTTTCTAGGACTGGCAGTTCCACCAGCATCTAAATCTATTTGCCTTAGCTCGCTCTTCCCCCATCTCTAATTGGGTGGAAAAATCTTGCTCTACCTCATCATATGCCCTTTTATAACTTTTCTCTAAATTTTATTTTTTTCCTGGACCTTGACTTTGACCTGAGACTATGACAACTTTGTCCTTCAGATCCTCGATGATAAACCTCACGGAGGCAAGACCCGCCATTTTCTAGGTACATCTCAAGATATGACAAGATATAGAAATATTTTTACTTATTAAAAGAATGAACTTTGAATGGAGAGGAGCCAAGAGGTTGGAATAAATTACCAGGAATTAAAACACACCTCATGTAACCTATCAAAATATTTACCTCCATATTAGCGTGCATACGTTTGCCTGGTGGGATTTCTTCTTCTTGTAATACCAACAAATAAGACTGAATTCCACCTTGAAAGAATTCAGCTTTCCTAGTGAGAACTCAACAGCTTGGGTTTCTCAGGCAAGCTCAGGGTTCAGAAAGAGGGGGAGCGATACTTGATTTTAGCTGACCATTGGGGCAGCTTATTCAATTAAATAAGTTGTTTGTCTGGATATAGTATTTGAGATAGAGTGCAGAAAATGGAGTACTTCAATAATAAGAGCAACACTGATTTACATAGGCATTATGAGTGCTCCCCAGCAAAGTAGGACATTTTGAGTGTAGAAATGAATTTGTGATTGATATAGAGGCGTATGAACACAGAAGGATCTATAGCGTTTGCCTGAAACTTCAAAAAGGTGTTCCTGAGGACTGGTTTCCCCCGATTTTATTGGTTGTGATTCTCTATATGAAGAATGTGTATGAGGGCCTGTGAGTTATTTTAAAAAATAAAAAAGTTTGCTTCTCTAGGATGGTTTTCTTCTTATGATCATTTGTGTCTTATATGTTGAGATTCAGGTGTTTAACATCCTCCGTTTCTCATTTTTCCTTGTGAATCATTATTTTTCATTGGTACTTAGTTCTTCCCTTAGTCCTTCATGTCTTCTTGATTTCTACCAATTTTTTCTGTTCTTTTCTTTTGTTTGTTTTGTTCTTTCTATCCTCTTAAAAACAACAACAACAACAGCAACAAAAAACTGGAAGTAAAGCAAGGTGAAATATATTTAAAAAATAAAGGCTGGTGTGGAGGCAGATATTTAGAGATGGAGACCATGCAGAGACTAATAATTTTCAAACTTTGCAACAGGTGGCCCATGGCCAGGTTCCGTGATAGCAGTGGTTCTCAACCGGGGGCGATCTTACCTCCTATGGACACTTGGAAATTTCAGGAGACATTTTTTTGTCATCACAATGTATGGGGAGAGTCAGGCTCCCTAATAAAGAATTATCCAGCCACAAATGTCAGTATTCCTGAGGTTGAGAAATACGGAGTCATAAACATGTTTGTTTTGATCTTTCTAAGAGTATTATTTTTAAAAATTTGAATGAACTGCTAGCATTTTACAAATGAAGCAGGAAATCAACTTTTCTTTTCTTTTTTTTAATCAGAGGAAGGATGTGATAACGCTGAGTTTGCATCCCCCTGGGCTGAGTGGAAGGCACCCTCCTCAGGACAAGGGCTTCCCAGTTCCCCACAGTCTCCCCAGTTCTAGTTGTAGGACACGAAGCTCATTTCACTTATTTATGTTACTTTCCTGGTCCTTGTAGAAAATTGATTTAGCAACTCCTTAGTCCTAGGGATGGCAAAGGATTTATTTTCTTCTGATTATAATAGTTATATTTGTTTTTTACCAATGTTTGGCAACTACCGAAAAAGTATGAATAATGTTTGATAACCTATCATTATCTCTGTGAGTCAGCACTGTGCTGATGATGTGTGTGTATGTGTGTGTGTGTGTGTGTTACACACACACACATATACATAATCCTAAGGACTCATGACAGGTCTCTGACGAAGCTAAGTGACTTGCCCAAAGTACCTATTAGAAGTAGAACTCAATGCCCTAGTAGGTTTGGCTCAGTAGACAGAGTGTCGGCCTGCAGACTGAAAGGTCTCGGGTTCAATTCTGGTCAAGGGCACATGCCTGGGTTGTGGGCTTGATCCCCAATAAGGGGTGTGCAGGAGACGGCCAATAAATGATTCTTTCTCATCATTGATGTTTCTATCTCTCTCTCCCTTTCTCTCTGAAATCAATAAAAACTCTTTTTAAAAAAGAAGTAGAACTCAAGCATAGAGTTTTCTGATTCCAAAACCCATGTTTGATTTTTCAGGGCATCACACTGACTTTAAGAAGAAAGACAAACAATCACCTGTAGTCTCCTTTAGAGAAAGCTGCTGTCACCTTTTGCTGTCTTCCCCCGCAGTTTGTTCTTTTTCCTTTTATTTTTAAAAGGATAGTTGAGATCATGCTGCAAAAATAAATTTACTTTCTCATTTTTTTCATTTTACATTATTACTTAACCATCATTTCAAGACCTCTTTGTAAGCATCCCTTGAATGGTGCCTACTATTTCTTTGTATCGGCATACTGTGATTTATATAATCAACTCCCCTCTGTTGCACATTTTAGTTATCACTAGTTTTTCACTGTTTTGAATAAAAAGGTAATGAACATCTTGGCGTATGATACATTTTCCCCCATAAAACTTAAAAAAAATCTGAAAAGTTACCAAGAAATGTGGAAATGCTATTCTGTAAAAGGCATAGGTAAGGTAAATGAGATATTCATTTTGGGTGCAAAATTTAAGGGGACACCCTCAAATCTTAGTTACTGTGGTAAAATAATATCTTAGTGCAATATTTAGAAAAAAATGTAATTAATGACAAAAATCCAAATCCATGTTGAGCAAAATGGCAACATCTTACTAATAAAAGCCTAGGTGGTCCTCATGCCATCACACCACGATGCCCTCATGTCGTCACAAGATGGCTGCGCGCACAGTGGGCATGTGCAGGTGGGCGGGGCTGGGCTTGACACTGCATAAGAGGCACAGAACCTGACTGGGAGTCCTGCCTCCTCCCAGCTCCGCGTGCAGCCAGGCCTGGGGGCCTCCGCCTCCTCCACGTGGTGTGGGGGAGGTGCGGCCAGCGGGTCCCCACGTGGTGCGGAGGCCTTGGGGTCTGCAGTCTGGCCTACCTCTTTGGGGCAATCCATCGAGGAGCCCTGGATGGGTGGGTGGGGCCTACCTCTTTGGGGTGATCGATCGTGGGGCTTCTGCACTGTGACAGGGCATAGGCCAGGCTGGGGGACCCCCCTCCCCAAGTGCACGAATTTCGTGCACCAGGCCACTAGTTTTAAATAAAGGCAGGGTCAGTATCACTGGTTTTTTCTTTAGCTTTGGGCTCCAATGTGACCCGGCACGGTGCTGTTACTGACCCCCTCTGGCCTCGAGCACACATACTTTGTGTCTGGAAGGAGGTACTCAGAACCAGCTTTATTATTTCTGTACTTGAGGCCCGATGCACAAAGATTTGTGTAAGAATAGGTCTTCCTTCCCCTGGCTGCCGGCACCAGTTTCCCTCTGGCCCCCAGGACCTGGGTTGCTTCCTTCTGGCTGCTGACAGGCATCTGGGACCGGGGCTGCTTCGCTCCGGCCGCTGCAGCCACCCACCCACCTGGGGCGTGCTCTGAGCTGCACTGTGCGGCTGCTCGGAGCACGCCCCCACCCCTGGTGTGTGTGTCCACTGGGGCTGGGGGTGGTATGCAGTCCCCTCCTGCCCATCTGTGCATGCAGCTCCTCCTGAGCAGTCCTCCTGATGCAGCCTCCTCAAGCTGGTCATGATGCCTGAATAATTTGCATTTACCTGTTTATATGTGTGTGTGTATATATATATTATCATTATTATTTTGCCCTCTGGAAAGCTATGAGAGATGGTGCAGTGTGATGGATAGAAACACAGGTGCTGGTGGGGCTGCCTGGTTTTAAACCCCAACTGGGCCCCTTACTCCATTAACTTTGCCAAAATACTTAGGCTTTCTTTCCTCACTTTCCTGCTGTTTCCATGGAGAGCAGATGGGAGGAGTCAGTGAGTTATGCATGGGCCCCTGCAACAGGCCTGGCTTGCAACAAAGACTCAGCTGATGTTCCTTCTCCTGCCCAGGTGAGCCTCTGCCCCAAGCGGGAGGCAGCCCGCAGGCCTGCCTGCTTTCCTCTATGGGGAATTATTAGATTTTTTAAAAAGCTAGTTGCCAGCATTGTAAAATCAGTAGATTTTACATAAAAATAATAAAAAATATTTTCCTGCAGAAATCGGAAGATCTGGCAATCCTGCCTCAGCTAGTGGCAACATTTGGTCAAATTTGTAAACCAGCAGATCTTCTCAGTTGGAATGAGTCCCCTCCAGTTTACCCCAGCCCCCCACTGTCAGAGTTTGCAAACAGAAATTCAGGGTGCCCAGTTAAATTTGAATTTCAGATAACGGAATAGTTTTTCTCTTTAGTACAAGTAGGTCCCACGCAATATTTGGGACCTACTTAAACGAAAATACTTACTTTGAATGTTCTCAAATTATGGGACATCCTTATACTAAGGTGTTCATCTGAAATTGGGATGTAACGAGGCATCCTGCATTGTATCTGGCCGCGCTCCGCCTCCCCATCCCCCCCCCACACACACACACCTCCCCGCTTCACTGGTCCATGACCCCAGCTCGACTTCCATGGGCATCAGCGCGGCACCCAGGATTAGAGATAAGATCAGAGCAGAGGCCCTATTTCCCTATTTGAGCGGCAGCACTTGTGTGTAGTCACTGAAGTACGGTTTCCAGCTGTTTAATGAGCTTTCCTCAAGCGTGGGGGCCTTCACGGGCGGACCCGTGATACAGCCCGTGCGAGGAATAAAGTCATCTGACGCCTCTCAGCGCCGCTGGCCGAGTTCCTGAGCAAGAAAGTGCTGATGCGCGGAGTGAAGCAGCGAGATGACCCCGAGAACCCGTGACCTCTCTCGCTCCCGCTCGCTGCTGCCGGAGTGATTTCAGATAGAGGATCGGGCCTGATAACCTCCCGGGGCAGCCGCAGCCGTCTTTTAGGACCCGGCATGTGGGCTGGGGATGTTTTCCTTCCATCTGGTGGCGAGGCACTGCCAGGGAGGGCGGGAGTGGTTCAGTCATGCCTCTGTCCCACGCAGAGACAGGCAGACAGACAGACAGATACCCGTGCAAGGCTGCTCTGCACTCAGACCAGAGGCCCTGCAAACACGCGCGCCTTAGCAGAAAGGCTGAGAGATCAGAATCGGGTTTCTCAGCCTCGGCACTATTAGCCCTTGGGGTCGAACACGCCTTCGTGGTGCAGGGCTGTCTTGTGCATTGTTGGGTCTTCAGCAGCACCCCTGACCTCCGCCTATGAGATGCCAGCAGCATGGCCCTCCCCTCCCACCCCAGCTGAGACAGACAAAATGTGTCCACACGTCGCCGAGTGTCTCCCGGGAGGCAGACTCATCCCCTGTGGAGAACCACCGTCCTAGAAACATCACCCTGAGGATGGATTAGGGCACCGATGCCTCAGGGGCCGCGGCAGTAACGTCAGGGTTAAGGTCACAGGCAGGGTGAGGGGGTGCCCAGAGCTGCAGAGTTTGGGTCCCACCGAACGTGCTCAAGTTCAATTATGAAAGTTGTTGGCCGAATTAAACTCTTCCCCGGGCAGAAGTCAGGTGAAGAGAATCCGGTTTGCAACTCCTCACAGGGAACAGTCAGCCTCGTCCTTATTGGGCTGAGGGTGACGATGTGTTTCCCTTCTGTTTGTGCCCAACTGAACTGAAATAGCGAGGGTCTCCCACTTTTTGGACACCTCTCACACCCTGACCCCCACAAGCGCCCTACAGATCACTGCTTCTCACCTGGGGCTATTTCGCCCTCCCTGCTCTAGGGGACCTTTAACAGTGTCTGGGGACATTGTCAGTTGTCACAGCCGGAGAGGGAGTGCCACTGGCAGGTAGCGGGTAGAAGCCTGGGATGCTGCCGACTGGCCCACAAGGTGCAGGATAACTCCCACCACCAAGACTCTTCCGGCCCCCAGTGCTCACAGTGCCGAGCTGACAAACTGGCCGAGGACGGGGTATTGCTCACCTAAGCAGTCCGGGAGGAGAGCGTTCCTACCCACCGCGGCACCTGGGGGTCCCTGGGGCTCGTCTTGAACCTGTAGGGGAGAAAGTGTCAGCCTATGGAGTCTACGGAGGGTCATTTACTTTTCTTTCCACTTTGCACTCGTGCCCAGAAATAGCAAGCCCAGCAGTTGTGTGAGGATCTAGGTTCGGAGCAACCTTTCCCTTCTTTCTGTGGGGGTTTGGATATTTGGCAGAAGGTCACCTGGGTCTTGGATTCATCTGATCCTAATCTCTGCTGAACACCATCAGATTAAGAGATTCTTCTAACATATTGAGGACATAGAGCAAGAAGCCTAACTAGCCTGGGGAGAAGACTAGGGTCGCGTGGGGAGAAAAATAGACCAACTCAATTTCAATATACAGCCCTACATCACCTCAGCACCATTATCCAAACACCATCGCCACTATTTATGTGGTTGCAAATGTGGACCAGCCTTTTATAACCTCTGCTGGAGTCTGCCCTCCCTTCCCCTTCTGTTCCCTTTGAAATATTATTTGGTTCTATTTTTTCTCCCGGTACTCTCTGTCTCTCTTCCTTTGTGTGTGTGTGCGCGAGTGTGACCACAATTGTAGTTTCAGTAAATAAAACGGCTGCTTGATAACGTGGAACGGCCCAGCGCTTAACTCTGCCCTTGGAGATCCTTTACATCAAACCAGCGATCAAAAAGTGGTGCAGATAAAATTTGTCATCAGGGATTTCCTACAAAAGAATTACAGTGGAGAAATGGCCTGATCGATACTATGGATTTTCACTGCAGGGGCCGGTGGTCCGATTGCGTGAGACACTCACACAGATAAAAGGGCACGGCTGCCACTCCGTCACAGCCTGCTGACTCAGCAGACGCGTGGCAGGTATTTATAGGCCGGAGCGATGCAGAATTATCACCTTGCGGGGCTGGGCGCCGGCGCCTTCTGAGATTGCCTGCCTTTATGGGATTGCTAAATGCAGGTGAATGGAAAAATGATGGCTAACAGCTGTCAAAATGCAACAGAATGAAGTACTTAAATCTTTTTTTATCCATTAAAAGGGTAACAACCATACGTATATCACGGCCCAGACACTGTAATGATATTTGGGGGCTGGTAAAGGAGGGGGCAATAAACAATGTGTGCTCTGATCAGCACGGCAGGGGAAACAGACTTGGGGGGGGGCGCGAAGCTGGGTCTTCCCTGAAGCCTTATAATTACTTTAATGGTTGAACGTTATCCAACAGAAGGAAAACGTAATTACAAACGGCCTTGGCATCCCAATCTTTGGGACCCCGCTCTGGCGTTTCAAAGGCATTGAACTCGTCCCTAGAACACTCAACCAGGCGCCCCGCACCTGGAAGTCCTGAGGTGTATGTGTGCCAGCTTCATGAAAGCTCGTGGAATAACGAGGACTTACCTGTGAGGTTCTCCAGCTTAGGTCTGGGTCCAGGGAGAAGTTCTCTGTGCTGTTCCAGCTCCAGCTGAGTTTCAGACGTGCCATGGACAGACCTCCGAGGTGGAGGACACGCACGGCCCTCGCCAGGGAACGAGGTGGAGTTCCTTAGCCATTACGTCCCAATGAAGATTTCCTCAAGAAGCCCCTTTGGAAAAATCTTACGAATCCAGCTGGACCCATCCATGCAGCATCTGTCTTGTTTTTTATTTAGTGAGAATGGGCTTCTGGAAAGATGGGAACTATCGCTGATGGGGGCCATGTAGAATGTCGGCTGGTTTGAAAAGACACTATTGTTTCCTTGCTCAGCTTTCCCTAAGGCATTCATGTGAGTTTTTGGTGAGCCATTTTCGGTAAGCTTGAACATTAAAAGAGGAATGTTTTCCTTATTCCCTTTCATATTTAAAATGTAGTGCAAAGCAATAGGAAATGAACAACATGTACAGAATAGCATTAGACAGGAGGCGTCTGGACATGAATGAGCGCTCCATTTCTCCTGGGTGAGCGGGCCCTGGGCAGGACGCTGAAGAGACGCTGGCAGTGAGATAGGCTCTCAGGGAAGGAGCTTATGAAAAGGAGCACAAGGAAAAGTATTCATTGAACAAATACTTTGTGCTGGGCAGTTGGTATATTATAATGAAACTAGAGGCCCCATGAATGAAATTCGTGCAAGGGGCTCAGCCCTCAATGCTCCGGCTTCTTCTAGAACAGTGGTTCTCAACCTTCCTAATGTCGCGACCCTTTAATACAGTTCCTCATGTTGTGGTGACCCCCAACCATAAAATTATTTTCGTTGCTACTTCATAACTGTAATGTTGCTACTGCTATGAATCGTAATGTAAATATCTGATATGCAGGATGTATTTTCATTGTTACAAATTGAACATAATTAAAGCATAGTGATTAATCACAAAAACAATATGTAATTATATATGTGTTTTCTGATGGTCTTAGGTGACCCCTGTGAAAGGGTCATTCAACCCCCAAAGGGGTCGCGACCTATAGGTTGAGAACCGCTGGTCTAGAAGGATGTCCAGAAGGTCGTTTGGCTGTCCGGTCTAATTAGCATATTATGCTTTTATTATTATAGATAGCAAACAGCTACAAAATGTGAGACATCTCCCTAAGTTATTGTATTGACTCATATGATCTTCATAATAGCTTTTTTTTTTTTATTTTTTTACAGAGAGGAAGGGAGAGGGATAGAGAGCCAGAAACATCGATGAGAGAGAAACATCCATCAGCTGCCTTCTGCACACCCCCTACTGGGGATGTGCCTGCAACCAAGGTACATGCCCTTGACTGGAATCGAACCTGGGACCCTTGAGTCCACAGGCTGACGCTCTATCCACTGAGCCAAACCGGTTAGGGCCATAAGAGCTTTTAGAGGTAGTGTTGTTACCCTCCCCACTTTACAGATGAGGAAACCGAGGCAACAGAGGGGGCAGTGATTCGCTGACGATCACTTAGCTAGGAATGACAGGAGCCGGGACAGAACGCAGGCTGTCTGCCTCAGAGTTCAGGCTCCCGAGGAACACAACCTCACAGTCTGGAAACCTTCTCTTTTATCCTGACATTATTAGCCCCACGAAGGCGGCGTTCCTATTGAACAAATAAGAAAAGTGAAGCTCATAAAAATTGACCATTCTGCCTCGCCGGTTAGTTGAAGAGCTCGGAAGTAGACCCAGGCATGCTCGCCTTTAAATTCCCTGCCCCTCTCCTCTCCCACGGACAGTGTTCCTACCAAACAAGCAAGATCCTGCAGCTTCGAAACCCAGAAAACAAAACCCAGGCTCTGCAAGCCAGAACGTGCAGTCGAGGGGAAGGAATTTAATTTCAGGAAGCACGCCACTGCCTGGGAGGAATCACAGCAAGACTTTTGTGCCCAGATCGTCCCTGGCCAGCATCGGGTAGGACTCAGAACGTGAGCGGCACCTTGCTGAAGTGCCCGTGGGGAAATCATCTCCGTGCCTGCTTGAACTGCCTTCTGCTGGTAGAAATCATTGCTACTATCATCCCAGGATTGTGTATGGAAGTTTACTGTCACTGGCAATAAACATAGATGAAAGGAGGGGGGAATAAGAAAACAAAAGGGAAAAATAGAAGCAAAAAATGCACCAGAGTGAAAAAAATATCCATAAACGAGTTGTTTTTTTTTTGTCTCTCTCGTTGCTCTGATGTGCACAAAGGAAATAGAAGGAATAAAATCACATCTCAGGAACACCAACATAAATTCCCCCTTGCTTTGACAAGTACGTAATTTTCTTCAGAGATGCTCTTCACGTCTGGAGAGTTATGAGGCAATTTCATTCCCATCTGACAAATTTACAAAGAAACATTAGAGAAAAGGGATTAGGAAAGCGAGAAATCTTTATAGACTTTTTCCTCGGGCTGTATTTCCCTTCCATCTTTTGGCTCTTCCTGGAGGACCATGCATGAGTGACTCACACAGTGTGGCCCCCATCACTGAGATGCTTAGGAGAAAAGCAAAATGTGAAACGTGCTTTCAATCAACTAATTGTGTTTATGTTATTGGGGGTGGGCGCTGGGACTGGGGGGGAGGAGAGAAAAGTGTTATTGACAAATATTTAAATGAGGTCTCTAAAGGATGGATTCAAAGTGGCATTTGTAAAATTAGACATTTTCAAAGAAATGCAGAAAGATGGAGAGAGAGAGAGAGAGAGAGAGAGAGAGAGAGAGAGAGAGAGAGAGCTGAGTGTCTAGGAGGGTATAAATGATCTGCATTCCCGGACGGTAACAATAAAGGATTAGTAATAGCAAAGTATACATATTTTTCCCTTGTAGGATCATAGATTCTAAGAGGAACTTGGAGTTTTTGACCTTTTAGAAAATCTCCATTGCTAATTTCATTACACAGCTTTTGAGTTGACCAGCTGTCCAGTTTGCCCAGGACTGTCCTGCTTTTAGGGATGAAAATCTCAACGTCATGGGAATTCTTCTGCCCTGGGAAAATCGGGGTGGTTGCTCACCCTGCCACTGATTACTGTGATTTCCACTTAAGTTACTTGAGTGTTGGACCGTTGTTAAATCTCTTAAGTATTTGCAACCTTGAATTATTCACTTTTGGCCATGCTAACTAGCAAAGTTGACATACACACGTATGTATTTTGATCACGTTGAGATTTTAGTTAGAATCTTGGATTAAGGTCACAATGAGGGCTTAGAATTTTTTTGTTTTGTTAACCCTCACCCACGAATATTTTTTGCATTGATTTTTAGAGAGAATGGAGCAGGGGGAGGGAGGAAGAGATGAGGAGAGAAACATTGGTGTGAGAGGGACACATCCACGGGTTGCCTCCTGCACATGCCCAGACAGGGGCAGAGGATGGAATCTGCAACCCAGATACATGCCCTTGAATGGGAATCTAACCTGAGACCCTTAGTGCCTGGGCCGACACTTTAACCGCTGAGCAACTCAGGCCAGGGTGAGAGCTTAGAAGTTTGATGGAAAAATCATACTGATGTTTAGAAGTTCAGGAAACATATTATTTTCCTGGACATGAGATTAAACAGAATATGCAGGTGCTGTCAGATACAGAGCCCAGGTGACAAAGGCTTTATAACTGGGACCTGGAGAGTGGAGAAAAGGAAGAGACACACGGCTTCCAAGGCCTTCTCTGAGAGCCACAAGCTCTCATTACACTGTATGTAAAATGTGGCAGGTGAAAGGTGAGACGTGTGCGCGTGCGTGCGTGCGTGTGTGTGCGTGCCTGTGTGTGGTTTATTTGTTCAGAGGTTCACCGTGGCCTAGTTTGATTCACGGCCTTAAATAAGAATGAAATGGAACCTCACTTGCACAACTCATTTCAGGTTTCTGTTCTTAAAGTTTTCCCACTGTTGTCACTAATCAAGTCATTTACATGAAAAATAATCTATTTTTGGCAACACTTATTGTTTTTCTTCTTTAAAGTCACAAGAAAATCTTGTGTTTATTTTCATCAGAAATGGTGATTCATATTGGAACAAGATGTCCAACTCCTTCAGAGTGGAATAGAGACCAACTATTTGTTTTCCCTGAAAAATCCACAGAGGCCTTGCCTTTTGTGGCTTTAAGTTTAACACCCAAACCAAGCAGGTCAAACTCTAAGGCTGACATGGGCCAAATAAACAAGGTTTAAGTGTATGTGGGCTGAAAAAACACAAAAGCTTCAATTTTCATAGATACATAGGTTTATTTCAATAGAGACATGCTGAATACAAAGGGCTGAAATAAATAATTGTTAACATAAAATAATAGAACATTTTAATAAAAGTTAATATTTTTCTTGAACATTAACTAACAGACACTGAATAACTGCACAAATTAATAAATGTAATGCAAATAAACCTATTTTCTTGTTCTCTGAAAGTGAAATATTTCCTGTTGTGCACACCAAACAACTCAGTGCAAGACTAAGGACATGGCAATCAGCTGCTAAAATATTCGCTGCTAGTATTAGTGAAGAGAAATGGTGCGCCTGCGCGTAAGGTGCATAAGGGAAATGAATGCAACACAATTATAGTAATCAGTGATTAGCGAACGATGTAGTTTGTTATTAATGATTATGTATAGCAGGGTATTGTAAAAATTAAGTTACAAAATTTTTATTAAAATGTTTCTTACGTACAGTTATATTGGCTGGGCCACAAAAATATTCATTGTGGACCACATGTGGCCCGCGGGCCCCGAGTTTGACATGCTTGCTCTAAACCAGTGATGGCGAATCTATGACACGCGTGTCAGAGGTGACACGCGAACTCATTTTTTTGGTTGATTTTTCTTTGTTAAATGGCATTTAAATATATAAAATAAATATCAAAAATATAAGTCTTTGTTTTACTATGGTTGCAAATATCAAAAAATTTCTATATGTGACGCGGCACCAGAGTTAAGTTAGGGTTTTTCAAAATGCTGACATGCCGAGCTCAAAAGGTTCGCCATCACTGCTCTAAACCATATACTGACGTTGAATTTGGATTTGCTCTCTCTTGATACTCTTACATCCAAACTCTCCCTTTGATCTGCCTGTGGAACATGAAAAATGCCGCTTCTTCGAACTGCAAATGATTCATTTTGTTCAAACTTAGAGAGATAAACAGCGATAAGGGAAAGCTCATATGTATAAAGTCTTGGCCCACAAGACTCTGGAAGCTGTGAGGTGTCTGACCTGCCTGACCTCTGGAGAACCTTCTAGACAGGGGTCGGTCTACGCTAATGTGACTGATGGAGTGTGCAGAGGGCTTTTTGCTTACAAACAAGCCTAAGTACAGTGTTGCTGAGAAATGAGATTGATCACGATGAGATATAAAAATTTAAAATAGCCCCTGGTGGGGAAAATTTTTTCTTTTTATTTCTGCATTTGAATCTTTTAAATACTGTAACTTTTGGGGGAAAGTTATTGAGACATAAAAGGAACATTTGAACTGCTTTGGAGTTTATGATAACCACTGTATCATACATTATCTTGAAAGCCTTTATAGTACGCAGTTACAAACTTCCAGGAAATCTATTAAAATGCAGCATTAATTAACATAAACTTTTTATAGCATTACTAATATTTTGCAAACAACTGAAAGTTTCAAAGCCCCCCCCCTTTTCACAGGCAATTCTTGCTGCCTATACACGGTGATCAGAGTGAATTATGGGAAACACTAAAGGGAAAGAAAGAAATGAATTTTCGCTGATTGTCCTGGATGGGAAATTCACCTCAATATCTCTCTGCCTTTAATTTGAACAAGTGTAAAGACGAGACACTTGCCACTCTCTATGCCCAAAGGGCAAAACTGTCTCCATTCCGGAGTGGATGAAGACAGGCCGCCCCTGAATCACCCAGCCACGATCGCTCCCCAGCTCTCCATGGTGAAGTGCGTCTGTTCATACGTGAGCCAGGCAGAGCTCCTGCCTCCTCCTGCGGTGCCGGGCTCTTCTGTCAGCGCTAGGGTTGTGACTCCAGCCAACGGTTCCTGGCTCTCCTGGGTCTTGGGTGTCATCTGGGTAAGAAGGATGATTTTTCTATTTTCATGCCTACTTCAAGCTACACTTCCACTTTACTCCGTCTTTTAAAAACTAAAATATTTTCCAGGTCTCTTCCCCGTGGACGCAGAATCCTTTAAAAGTTTCTCACCATTCTGCTTCTCCCTCTTCCCAATCATCACCTGATTCTCAGTCCATATGGGAACTGAGATCCTGCCATGATTGCCATAAAAATGCATTATTATGTGTATACCTTATTGTCTCTGTACATTTCTTCCATTAAGTCTTTTGTTCGCCTCTTCCACAGGTATTTATTAAGTGCATATTATGTGCCAGGTATTACAGACGTGGTGGTGAATGTGACAGATGAGCTGTCTCCTCCTGGAGTTTATCTCCTGGTGGGGGCAGCCATGGGAAGGGTGAGCGCGCCAATGAATAACGAGGGGGGAGTGTATGGAGGAAATTAACCGATGATGTGATTGAGTGGACTGATGGGGTACTTGAGGCTAGGAGGCTGGGATGTCTTCTTCGAGGAGGTCCCATCATAGCTGCAATTTGAGCGATGACACGAACCAGTGATGTAGAGAGCTGGGGACCCCTGTTCCAGGCAAATGGAGCGGCAGGTGCAAGGGTCGTGTGGGAACTCGCTTGCTGTGTTTGAGCAAGAGTGTGCAGGCCAGTGGCTGGAACCCAGTGAATAAGAATGTCAGAGAGGTAGGAGATAAGCAGGGTCTAGGCTAAGAACAGCTACTATTTATTGATTTGAGCACTTAAATTGCAAACACTTTGAAGGGGATAGATTATTATCATATTTAGCAGGGGATTACTAAATAGATCTTCAGAGAGGGAATGGGGTCTGACCAGGGTCACACAGCCAGTAAGTGTCAGAGCTGGTATTCAAATGTAAATTTGTCTGGTTCCGAAATTTATTTGCTCAAGAGATATATGTTGAGTACTCCCTATGTGCCCGGCATGTCTAGGAGCTGGGATAGCAGTGGCAAAATAAAATTGTTATCCACCCAGGGCTCTCCCCTGGTGGAGGGACTCAGGGTTGTCAGGTTGTGGGAAGTGCTACGGAGAAAGATGAACCTGGTAAAGAAAACAGAAAGGGAGGCTATGGGCTGGGCTGCTCCTTTACAGAGAGTTTTCAGCAAAGGCCTCCTCGATAGGCGCTATCTGAGCCAAGACCCGAGGGACATGAGGACAAGACAGTGGCTTCTCCATAAAGAGCGGTCCAGGCAGAACAAATAGCAAATGGAAAAACTGCAGAGGGCATGTGCCTGGCCTGTCGGCGGGCAGCAAGGAAATCCGTGGGCTCAATTCAAGTGAACAGGGAGAGACTAGGAGACCGGCTGGGCTGCTGGAGAACTTTGGCTTTTACTCGGAGGGAGATAGGAGTCACTGGAAAGTGTTGAAGAAGTGGAAAACCTGATGTACATTTGATTTTAATAGCATGAATCTGAAAGGGGGGTAAAACCTAGACTATCGAGGAGTAGGACAGAAGTAGGAAACCAGGAGGTCATTGCAATAATTCAGGTCAGACATATGGAGCCAACAGAATTTGTTGTTGATTGGGCTATGAGGTGTGAGAGAAAGAGAAGTCAGTCAAGGTTGACCACAGTGTTCTGTACAATAAGACAGATGAGTTATTATTTCCTGAAATGGGCAAAATCAATGGGGACAGGCATATTTTGGGGCAGATAATTGGTATTGGTCCTCCCACTTTCTTCCATTTCTGTATTTATACTCTCATGGATACCTCTTGCTGATTGTCCTGGATGGGAAATTCACCTCAATATCTCTCTGCCTTTAATTTGAACAAGTGTAAAGACGAGACACTTGCCACTCTCTATGCCCAAAGGGCAAAACTGTCTCCATTCCGGAGTGGATGAAGACAGGCCGGCCCTGAATCACCCAGCCACGATCGCTCCCCAGCTCTCCATGGTGAAGTGCGTCTGTTCATACGTGAGCCAGGCAGAGCTCCTGCCTCCTCCTGTGGTGCCAGGCTCTTCCTTAAGCGCTAGGGTTGTGACTCCAGCCAACGGTTCCTGGCTCTCTTAGGTCTTTGGTGTCATCTGGGTAAGAAGGGAGATTTTTACATGAAAATTAGAATTCCTGGCTTCCGAAATTTGGAAGCTCCATCTATGTGGAGCCACATCTGCCTGAGAAACATCTTTCCTGTGTTTGAACAGCCTGTGTTCTCTCTAGTTCGCCTCTGTTTCTCCCCAGCCCACTCCGCTCAATTATTTCACCTGCCGGCTCCTCCAGACAGTTGGGAGAGGACTCCTGACCTATATATTTATGGATAATACAGTGGCTATAACATATATTGCTGCAAATGCCTCAGATATCATCTTTAATTTAAAGAGCAGCCTGCCCTTTTAGATAATCAACTTCGGCTTTTTAAAACCAGAATTGTTAATTATCCTGGCAGTTGTTTTCTTTGCTTTAGACCCGATAAAGTCACTGCTAAGGGATGTGATTATTTGGGGGAGGCAGGACTTTAAAAGGCACCCCTTCCCTTTTTCACCCCTTCTGCTATTTTTTCTCTATTCACACCCTTCCTGCCAACCAATCCAGCCTGCGAGAGACCCTTCAGGTGTTTAAAGGAGCTGGAAAACATCGCAGGAAATGCTGAAAGTTTGCCACATTGTCGGAGGATAAAAGCACAGTGTTCAATCCAAGGGCTTTGTGCGGGTTTTTGTTATGTTTTTTTTTTTCAATGCAAGTTCCAAGTTAAATTTTTGGATGCTTATCATCTCTACATTTTAATGAGTGCTTTTGCTAAGGATTTTTTTAAACAAAGGCACAAAAGTTTAAACCCTTTGCACAATAGCAGTGGGTATTGAAGTGACATGCTGTTTTTATATTTTGAAAAACTCCAATGCTCCAATAATCAGCAGGAGCAAGAATATTGGACAAGTAAATATGGAACATTATGCTCACGAGCAATAACTGTGTCTATGAAATATGCAAACTAGGCAGCATCCTATAGATTTTGTTCATTGCATCATTTTATAGGTATGTGTGTGTGAGAGACTGGGTACATAGTAAACTTTTATGAGTTAAATCATTTTTTCCATTAGTTTTTGTTGTAATTACCAAGATGCTTATTGTAATTTCTGATTGATCTTCAATGGGCACTGCCTCGTAATACTTTATCTTGAAAATTCTCTGCCTTTTGGTCCCTTAGTTATTTGGTGAAGGATTTATCTATAAACCTTCGACGTACTCCAGAGTTCAATATTTAAAGGGATTCATTTGTAAAAGTGAAGAATGCTTCTATAAAGCAAGTAATATTGTGGTTGTTTTCCCATTTAGGAAAATTAGTCTTGTTGACCCAGATGAGAGGGACCTGACCCTTTAGATTGATCTTACTATGCATAGTTATATAATAATTTCTTGGTTTATTTCACACCTATCTTCCCCATAGACTGTCATTACTATGAAAGCAGGAATTATACAATGTTTTTTTCTTTCTTTCAAAATTTCTAAAAAATTGTGGAGAAGTATTCATAACATAAAATTTGCCATTTTAACCATTTGAAGTGGACAGTTCAGTGGCATTAAATGCATTCATATTGTTTTGCAACCATCACCATCATCCATTTCCAGAACATTTTCATCTTCTCAAACTAACTCCTCATACTCATTAACCACTAACTCTCCATCCCTCCTTCCCCAAAGCCCCTGGCAGCCATCGCTCGTTCCTTTGTCTCTATGAATTTGGCTTGTGTAGATACCTCTGATGAGCGGAACCATCCAGTATTTGTCCTTTTGTGTCTGGCTGATTTCAGTTAGCATAACATCTTCCAGGTTCATCCCTGTTGTTACAAGTGTCAAAATGTGTCTTTGTTTTTTATGAGTCTAGCTCAGTGCCTGGATGTAGTAGGAAATAGACAACAATACATATTTGTAGAATGAATCCATGAAAGAAAGAATGAATCAACCAGCCACATTATATTCCTCTTTGCAACCTCAGGATCAGACACACAGTAGGTCCTCAGTAAGTCTTTGAGGCATAAAAGAACTACTTGCCATCCTCACTGGACCCAAAAGAACAACCGTGATACTTTGGGAATATTCACCAAGTCTGTGGCATATATTCTTGGGCTTGTAACTTGGGTTGCTTTGTGCTCACTGCTAATTAACCAGTTGGTGATGTACCGCTGTCTTTTTGTCTGCCTCTGAGCTTGTCGCGAGTCCCTGACAAGCCCCGGGAAACTGGGGGGCACTCTGATAAGGCTTGAAGGGCTTCTTCCTGACCCCATCATGTACCATCGCTTTCTCTGCTTCGACTGATGGGTAGCTGACATATGACAAAACAGTGGCCTTCTCTCAGATACACAGAAGCAGGACACTTTCCCACCTTTTAATGGCTGAGTGAATTTCACCCCAAGCAACTCTGACAAAATGAAAGTGTATTGTCAAAGTTGTATGTGAAGACGACTGTGTTTAGAAAAGAAGAGAAGTTTTGATACATGCAGAATAGCCAGGCACACAGACACAGTCGTGTGCACACACACACACATTCACAGGGACACACATGAACACACAAAGTCTGTAATCTTAGATCTGAAATGCAAAAAGTAAACCGTAGAAAGTTTTATTTGGATATGTAAAAGGTAAAGGAGAAATGGTTTGGTGTTCTATATTCCTTTCTTTTATAACACTCACTGGGGCCCAGTGCACGAATTTGTGCACCTTGAAAGGAACTGTGGGCCATGAAGCTGCGTTAGCCACAGGGATGAGTCTCGGTCCATCCTCTGCACCTCTGCCTGGCCCCTCCCGCCACAGCCCCTGGTCCCTGATTCCCTGTCGCCGGCAGTGCCTGCTCCTGCTGCCACTGCTCCCATGTGCTGACAGCGCCGGCCCCACTCAAAACTGCTGACTGCTGACGGTGCGGAGTGATTGGGGCCAGTGCCAGCAGTGGGTGCGAGTGGCAGCTGCTGCCCCGATTGCCCCTCAGGAGCAGGGGGAGGTGGAGAAGCCCTCAGGGGCAATCAGGGCCAGCAGCCACTGCTTGCACCCGCTGATGGTGCCAAGTGATCGGGACTGGCACCGGGCACCGGCAGCGGGTGTGAGCAGTGGCTCCAGTGCCAGCTGTGAGTGCCAGGTGGGACTGCAGCGCATGGGAGCAAAGAATTTTCAGTAACCACCAGAGGCTCGCCCCGATGACAGTGACTGGTGCCCCGCCTAGGTCTGGCGCCCCCACTCACCTGCTCCACCATCCCGCTGCCGCCATCGCCCACCATGTTTTGCACACACCCCCTGGTGGTCAGCGCACGTCATAGCGACCGGTTGTTCAGTTGTTCTGGTTGTTCCGCTGTTTGGTCTATTTGCATATTAGCCTTTTATTATATAGGATTCTTATAACTCAGCGATTTTCAACCATTTTCATCTCATAGCACACATAAACTAATTACTAAAATTCTGTGGTGCAGCAAAAAACACATTATTATTTTTAAAAAATATGACAAAAATAGACATAATTTTGATTCATTCATACTGGATGGCTATGGTTGGCTGTTGTCATTTTTAAAATTATTTTTATTTTAGAGAGGGGGAGAGAGAGCGAGAGAAAGAAAGAAAGAAACATTGATGTGAGAGAGAACATCGATTGGTTGCCTTCCGTATGTGCCCCAACTGGGATCAAACCCACAACCCAGGTATGTGCCCTGACCAGGAAATTAACCTGCAACCTTTTGGTATACGGGATGACTCTCCAGGAAACTGAGCCACACCGGTCAGGGCTGTTGTAATTTTTTAATTTGACAATCTAAGGGAAAAGAGGTCAGTGCCCCTGACTAAATAGTTGGGTATTGCGTGCTTTAACAATTCTTGTGGCACACCGATTGAAAATTGCTGTTATAGGTCAGGTGACCCTGTGTCTTATCCTTTAAGGAACAAAGGTGATAGAAGCATGCTCAGCAGTTTCTCTAAATCTGGTAAATATCTTAATGTGAAGGGTCTGAATCTGTCTTGTAAAGTCATCAAATAATTGGAAGTCATATGGCGGGGCTCTAGGTTTTCCTACTTATGTTTATTTTATGCTTCCTTGTACCTCCTCAGGCCAGTTGGTTTGGCACCAGCATCCAAGATCTTCTGAATCAATCTACCTTTCAACCAGTGCCCCAGATGATTCATACACCCTGATCGGGCTTAAATCAGCAGTCGGACATCCCCCGAGGGGTCCCAAATTGGAGAGGGTGCAGTCTGGGCTGAGGGACACCCCCCTCCTCCATGCATGAATTTTGTGCACCGGGCCTCTAGTATTATAATAATATCATATGTAATATATAATCAAAATTCAAATAATAAAATTATTAAAATAAATGGAGTCTTCTTTTGTTCTATGTAGGAACTCATTGGGACGATAAAATGTTAGTGAAGGAAAAGGCAGTATCGTCCATACTAACGATACTGTAAATAAAAATTTTATTTCTCTGCATGTAAGAAGCACCTTTGCTTCCTCACTCACTAGACAAGTATATTTCATGGTCTGTGTTCCTTTTTCTTTCTTGTCAGAAAAGCAGCAAGAATCTTGACTCTTGCCTTTGAATGAAATTTTTCCGGAGATGACATGATGATCGGATTTTTGTAATTTGCCCTCTTTCTGCTCTTGTGGGATCTTGAGTTCTATTCCAGCTGCATTGGCTCAGTTTACCTAAACAATCTGGTGATTTCTTTCCCATTTCAGAGGAGCTCAAGAAACACCCTCTGTGAGTTCAGTAGTGAAGACGTAATGCCAAGATTAAGCAAGGTTGGTTACATTTGTAAATGGAAAAGGCTCAAAGCTTTCTTTGAACAGATTGATGCAATAGATCTTAAGTAGGGTAGAACTCTTGCAGAACTGTGAAATTTCTATGGAAAAACCCCACATCAGTGACTGTTAAAGTTCTAGAATTAACAATCTTACTGTATGCTGACTATGAAGATCATTACTGGGGTTTTTTTTCTTTCCATTCTCTATCTTTCCTTGTGATAGTAAAATTCAAACTGTGTAAGTTAGAATTATGGTCTGCTTTGCATAGGCTCCTCCCCCTCAAATGGTGACTTAAAACCATAGAATTTTATTTCAGCCTCACAGGAATAAAAGTCTAAACTGAGAGGGTGGCCCTGCTCTGAAATTCTGTTAGGAACCCTCGGTTCTTCCATTCCATTACTTCCTATTATTATGATGCTTCTGTTGTCGGCATGACCCAGGATTCCTACCACTGGGGTTCCATTCCAGCCAGAGGGGAGAGGGAAGGTGGGTGGAACCACCTTCCTTTTAAGGGCAAAATACACAAGTTGTACATTTTTACTTCTGTTCACACATTATTTAACTATGTGGCCCTGCCCGACTGCAAGCAAGACTGAGGAATATGGGCTTTATGTGGCCATGTGCTCAGCTAGAAACTCTATTATGATATAAAGGAGAATGGAGATTCTCCTTGACAATCTCTATCAGACTCCTTTTGAGGGAACCTCTTCCCTCCTTCTGCTGAGTATGTGATTGCTGTGGGGGCTGTTCCTACCTCTAGCCTCCTGGGATGGGCATGTGAGCAGACTTGGTTCATCATTATGGCTGTTGGGATTAGTTTATGGTTGCCCAGGCAACCCAAGTAGGGCTAAAGAGACTTGGTCCTGGGTCTTTGTTCCAACTAGTGGTGAAGAGAATGCTTTTTCTTCTGGGGTTGCTTCGCTGGTTGAATGTAATCCTGGAGCTGCTCCTTGCAGTTTTGCTTCTTCTTGGGTCTATGAAGCCAATACAGAGGAAAGGAGAGAAAAAGACACTGAGAAAAATGGACTCGATGTCATTTTTTGAGCACCTGGATTTTGCTGTAATTCATTCCAAGCCACCATCATCTCTGCCTTAAGTTTTGCAGTGGTCTCCTCACTGGTATTCCTGTTCTGTTCTTGCCTTCATTGAACTTAAGTAAAATTTTGTGCTCCAAATCCTCCAATGGCCTTCCATCTCATCCCACAGTCCTTGCTGTGGCCCATTCAGTCTCTCATCTGCCTTCCCTTGGGGCTACCACCTCATTTCTTAACACCTCCCTTCCTCTTCCGCTCCAGCTCCAGCTCCAGACACATTGGCCTCTTTACTGTTCTGCTCACAAGCTTGGCATGCTCCCACCTTAGGGCATTTGTTCTCATTGCTCCTTTTGCCTGGGAAGTTTCCCCCCAAATATAGGCAGGGCTTGCTCCCTTTCTTCCTTCAGGTCTTTGTTCACCTGCCACTTTTTCTCCATGAGCTCTTCTCTGCCCTCCCCATTGCCCCACATTCCCTATACCCCTGAGAATTGCTTCCTGCTGTAAGAACCTGCTTTTCTTGGCCTGAGGCTTTCTCTTCCCCTCTGTGTTAACCACTTCATCGCATTGTCTAATCTAAGCCATATATCAACTCTAGGATGTAGGTACTATTTGATCTCCATGTTATAGATGAGGAAACGGAGGCTCGGAGGGCTTAATTGACTTCTGCAGTAATGGGACGGGATGCCAGGATTCCAGCACAGGTCTGACTTCAAAGTCTGTTCTTCACTCCTGGGCTCCCCTTCAGACTGTTAAAGTCTTCCTCACGTGGCTTCTCCTAATGTGACCCTCATGGCTTTCCATAGCTGAGTCCCCATTTATAATTTAGCTGTAGAAGTGCCTAGTATTGATTGAGTCACATTTCCAAATACCAAATGATGCTAATGCCTTAACTGGAATAGGATCCAGCCAGCTCATTTGTGCTTTTAATTATAACTACAGGCATAAAGTTATCCAGACAAGGTTTCCTTTACGCCACATACTTTACCCTCCATTGCCATATGTATAGTGGACTAAAGTATTGGGTGGTCATATAGGGCATTGGTTAATTGTGTGTTCCTTTCAAGGTATTCACATTCATTATTGCCCTCAGGCCTGCCACCCCACCCATCACCACTGACTCAGCAGGTCCTACCTTCAGAGATCATTCACCTCGGGCACAGCTGAGGTCCCCACTTCTGCCATGTTCGGTCTCAAGGACTCTGTCTTTGCTTTCTCACATCCTTCCCTCTCTCTTCAGACCTTTTCTTCTTGTGCTTGATTTTTTGTATTCAGTCTGACTTTTTTCTTTATCAAAGAGTGTCCATGTTATGAAAATTGAGAAGCTGAGATTGGTCGTATAATCACGCCAATTGGACATGAAAGAAGTAACTTCTTTTCATTTTTTGAAGACGACATCTCTATAATTACTTCACTATCTTATCTTGTATGGATTCTGCACCACATAGGCCTGGATATTTTTATATTTTAACTTACATTTCCACTTAAAATGTAGAAAAAGTAGTTTTTATCTCCTCCATATTGGTCAAATGGCCTTCTGCTAATGATGCAATTAGTGAAACTGAACAAGACAAAGGGGGAGATCTTTCAGTTTTACAAAGTCAATGAAGTGGCAAATTTTGCCACGTTTGCTGTATGTGCAAAATATTTCGCAGAGCTCCACTGTAATAATGTGTTTTTTTGAGCAGCTACTGTAGTTGCTGAAGCTAAATTATCATAATTTGATGACTCTGTGGAAGATGAATTTGCTGAAATACTGTCTCTTCGATGGTTGTCAGATTTGGTTTGGAATAGGGTGAGGCTCTCTGTCACCCTTGGTCACACCCAGAATGTGTCCTTGTGCTGGAGATTTTCTTACCCTGCCTCCTTATGCCACCTTTTCTCCAGAACATTCCCATATTTTTTTTCTTCCAGAATTCTGTTTCCTGGTAAACAAATTCTATTGAATCCTTATAAGCTTTAAAAAGTGCTTTCTACCTTTCCCTCCTTGATCGAATCCCTGAGATCACCACTTAGCCAAGGGAAGGAATTTATCTCCGCCTTCTCTGTGGCCTTCAGGGCTGGGAAGTTGGGTTGGTAATATGCCACTCACAGGCATCTTTTAGATGGTTGCTCTCACACCCTCAGGTAAAAATGACTGCTCATTTGAAGTTCATGCCCTTGGCCTGTAAGTCTCTACCCATCCCAGTGGTTTGCTGGAGCTGGCCTGTACTGGTTCTGCGTTTAATGACATCATGTTAGTAACTTGAGAACGGCCACGGTGGGAGTGTTTACACCATAAAAATCGGCAAATGCTGCAAATCAGAGCCAGTTGTGAAGCATTTACCGGCACACCACTGATCATTCCTCTGTGATTATCTACCTCCCTCCTGGCCACTCTCCTCGTTTGTCAAAGACTTGGCTTATAGATCACAACCTCTGTCTTCCCTCCAAGTCTGACAACACTCTCAGAGATTTCAACGTCTATGTTGAATTAGTGGGTGAAGGCCAGGGTGACCCAACATCCTGCCATGTGAGGGATAGTCCAGCACAATGAAGGGTTGTTCCACATCTTGCACGGCTGTCTAGCATCCTGTCAGGCAGTCAGGTAGCTGAAAAACCTGATTATAATGATCGGGACCTAGAACCACTTTATATGTAGCACAAAGTATTCTTTGTACACTTTCAATACACACTGTGTAAATTGAAGGAGAATTGTACTCTGTTTTATTTGGAAATTCACCAAGAGTTATTCACTGTTTCAAAAATCAGGTCTCTGATGGCAAGGCCACCTGGTAGTTGAGTCACCTATTCAACACACCTTATCGGTCTGTACTTGATGTACTTTTTACTGATTTAGTTTCCCCCGTAGAACTTACAACCAGTCGACCTATTTACTGCTGCCCTGAATGGGGGAAGAAGAGCTTGCTGTGTTTTACCACTGTTTTTATTTCATTTGTCTTTTTTTTTTTCATCTGCAGAACCTGGAATGAAATGGATCAGGGCCAGGTAGTGAGTATTTTAGACTTTGTGGGCCACATGGTTTTGTCAACTCTACTGACCTCTGACACCATAGTGTGAAAACAGCCAGGAACAGCATGTCAACAAAGAAGTGTGGCTGCGTTCCAATAAAACTTTATTTACAGACACTGAAACTTGAATTGTACACAATTTTCAGATGTCAGGAAATATTATTGTTCTTTTGATTTAAAAAATGCAAAAAAATTCTTAGCTGATGGGCCATACAAAAACTGGCAGTGGGCTGAATTTGATCTTCAGACTATAGTTTACCAAGTCCTGTAATAGGTGCTTAGAAACTATTTGTTCCATGAATGAATGAATGATGATGTATGTATAATAAATATTTCAGGCACATATAAAAACCAAGTTTTAAGTCTTCGCAGTTTAACAGGTAAATAGACCAGGATCAAATATGCCTTTTGAATACATATATATCTTACTCATTTTAACATTTTAACTGCCCTTCCTTCCCCAATAGACAAAGGGATTAATCTTGTAAAGTCCAGTACAGGATCAGGTTTTGGAAATGTCTAAAAACTGTAATGTAGCCCATAGACCCCAGCACAACTCATCTCTCATTTCGTATACATTTTTTTTTTTAATAAACAGAGGAAGCTCTGCGTATTTTCAACTTGAATGGACATCCACAGATGTTTTTTTCCTTTGACTTTTAGAGTTTATCTTAATTGAACTCTCAGAGTGGCCGTAAGGAGAAACAGACCTTAGGAGCCCAGTAAGGGCACTCAAACTCCTCAGAGCAAATAACTCAAACATAACGAATTGAAGCTTACAAAAGTCGGAATTGTAAAACTAATAGGGCTGTTAAAGCCAGCTTTCCTGAAAAATATGAATCGGTTGGCCTGTTTCTTATAACGGCGAGTAGTGAATCTTGATCACTCATCGTGCACATGTCATAAATTAGGAGCTTCGAGGGGCTGCAAAGTTCTTCACAGCGTCACCGAAAGCTCCCGAGGCCGCCTTCACCGCGCGCTGTCAGTTTCCAGTGGTGCCACACGGACGGGCAATGAAAGTTTTAAAATTGTAACAAGTTGTCAAATGTTTATCAACGGGGTTTTATGAAGGCCTAAAAAGTTATGTACGATACTGCACAGACCATTAGGGGAATAATAATAGTAATAAAGAGACTTTATTCTCGTCAAGACTTATGTGGCAGCTAGCTTTTTCTCCCCAAACTTGGTTAATGGAGGTTGGGAGAAGCAAATAATTCAATGTTGGAAGCAGAACAGCTCGAAGCAGTAGATGGAATATCAGTATTACGTGTTGAATAGGATATAATGGATATGTGAGGCTCTATCTCCATAGATATGTAGATCTTTCTCTGTATTTATGGAGAAAGATATTCAGGAATGAAACACAGCCGTAACAAATGTCATGTCAATTGTGTTTTATGGATTCTGGTGCGGAGTCGAAAGAGGCGGGGCTCGGGGATCAGTCCCTGACTCTTCAGCTTCTTATCTGTGTGTCTCCATCCTCAGGTTCCCTCTTGCATGAAAGGAGGGGTGGCCACAAAACCTGCCTTCTTAGGCTTGTTGTAAGGTTTTAAACAATAAAAGACATTTGGTGTAATTCATCACATATGAAGACCAAAAATAAAAATCTCCTTTCCTCCCCTTAGCCGGGTGATCCTGGGCTGGCCACCTCACTGCTCCCAGCCTGCTTCTCCATTTGCTCAGTGGTATTTCTGCTCACTCATTTTGTGACTTTAAGCAAGTGAGGATTAAACGAGATATTCTAGATGAAGAGCCAGGTACATAGTCAGCCACATGGCATGCATCCACACTATGCCCCTTTCTCTTTTATTTAGGGGTATATTCTCAAAAGTCAGACAAATAGACTCTATCTTTGGAAATGCAGTATGACAATAACTCTGTTTCATAAATCACCTTAAAATTTCAATAGGTTCTAGAAACATAATGACGGTCACCAGCAGATGCGTTTGTCTATTCTATGAGGCCCTAGAAGCAGATGTAGTTATTACCTGTCTCCTGTACTAGACGGTAGCTCCATTAGAGCAGGGGACCCGTGTCTTTGGGCCACCCCTGTGTCCCTAGCACATTTTTCTGGCGTGTAGTTGTTCCATATGTAGATGCTCAATTAATATTTTTAAACAAATATATCTCCAGCAGGGAAAAGCAATAAATACATCTACCAAACCATGTTCTGTTTGTTCCTCTGCACCAAGGGGGGGTGTTCTCTTCATCAGGATCCCAGCAGGAAACAGATGGCACACTCCAGTTGGCTAATTTGAGGAGAATGCATGAAAGAGTGTATCGACAGCAGTGTGCATGGGAACGCCCAGGGACAGTGCAGTGCCCGGGGCTGGTGGCCGTGGGGCACTGGCCTCCACCTGCTGACCTCAGGGGGGGAAGGCAGGAGAGTTTCCTGATGGGCAGGGATCCTGCAGGAGAGCAAGCACGAGGAGGGGACTTCCGGGCAGGGGTGTGAGCTTTCCTTGAGGGAGGTGCTGGCTTTGTATGTTCCGTTGTGTTCAGGCTGAAGGACATCTCCCAGAACCCCCTTCTCTGGAGGTGTGTGGTCAGGGAGGGCCACTGCGAGATGCTCAGTGGGATTTGAGGATGATGTGATGAGCTTCTTTGTCTCACACACACCATTCACTCATCTGCTGGCTCATCTCCTGGCCGGAGGCACTGGCTGGGTCAGCTATCATCCATTTCCCCCTGGTTCCTCCTTCAGCTTCTCCCACTCCCAGGCCAGGCGTGTGCTCAACTCTTTGATGAAGGGCCTGGCACTTCGGGACACCATCATCACCGTGGGCGGAGACAGCAAGAATGATGAGGGTTTCAGTCTGTCCTTAGGCCCTAGGGTCAAATCCCTGAACCGAATATGGACGTATATGTGTGTATCCTCAATCTCTCTCTCTCTCACTCACACACACATACACACACACACACACACACACACACACACACACCCCTCCTAGTGGTTCTGCTTCTCTGTCCTTTGTCAGCTTGGGCTGCTGTAACAAAATACCATAGACCAGGGCACTTATAAGTAGTAGAAATGTCCTTGTCACAGTTCTGGAGGGTGGAAGTTCGAGAGGAGGGTGCCAGCATGGATGGTTCTGGTGAGAGCCCTCTTCTGGGTTGCAGACTGCTGGTATCTTCTATCCTCACACGTCAAGAAGAAAATGAGCTGGTCCTCTGGCCTCTTCCTGAAAGGGCGCTTATCCCAGTCATGAGGGCTCCACCCTCATGATGTAATCACACCCAAAGACCCACTTCCAAATACCATCACATTGGGATTCGGGTTTTAGACACACTGAGACCATAACAATCACTGACTATAACAAGGAACATGGTCAGCTCCTGGGGACACCCTTGAAACTGACGAGGGATGGGGAGAATTACACCTTGATTACTCTCCTCCCTCTCTGAGATATCCTGCTGGGCATCTCATTAAGCAAACCCAATCAGGAGGCAGAAGATCAGCCTCCTGGAGACCAGAGGACTGTGGAGAAGAGGAGACAGAGAGTTTGGGGGAACAAACCATCTCTAGGTTAATGTCCATCCTAGAAGCCATGTGTTTAGGAAAATTTACTTTAGATAAGTTCGATTTATTCATTCAGACATAAATTCCACAAACGTCTTTTCAACACCTGTGAGCCAGGCACTATGCTAAATGCGGGGACACACACCAAGACGAATTCTAATGTGGCAGGTAATTTACTGGGTATCATTGTGTACTCTGTTCTCTCTGATGTATTTCCCCTGCCATGCAAAGAAGGGAACGCAGGCTTTGAATCTGCCTGGTTGCATTTCAACAAGTCTGTTTAAATGCCTCATTTAGCATTTTACAGCAGCTTGTGTGTAGTAGGGCCAAAGGCAAAAATTTCCAAGCTTAAAATTTGGAAAATCTGAAGTTGTTTGAAGGGTATTGTGCTGGAGGGGGTAGAGAGGAACACTCTCAGGAGGTGGAGGTAGGAGTAGACGGAAGAGAGAGCGAGAGAGAGAGAGAGAGAGAGAGAGAGCGAGTGCTGGTGTAGGGGATTCGGTTTTGCAGTAGGGGATTCGGTTTTGCCGTTTTGCTGGTATAATGAGTCTTACCCCTGTTTTTCAGTGCCCAGCAGGTGGCTGAACCTGCGATTCCTTAGAAGGTATGTGTGTGTGTGTGTGTGTGTGTGTGTGTGTGTGTGTGTGTGTGTGGAATACAGCATGTAGCAGCAGTGACAGTTATCTAAAATTTAAAAATCCTTTTTCTGAATGTTCTGAGTTGCATCCAACCCCTGGGGCTCTTGCGGAGAGGAGGGTTAGGGAGGCCCCTCCCTATGACCGAGTTCGAGTTTCTCACCGGCCCGGCAGAGGGGGCTTGGAGCAGATTAAACTTTGAGAGAAATCAATAATTGTGACATTTTGTGTACCGGGTGTCGCCGAATAAATTTTATATACCCTCTGTGGTTACAGTAAGGGCAGCTACTTCTACAGAATACCTACTATGTGCAAGGAGCCATGCTAGGTGCTTTTATTCCTTAATTTGTTCATCTAGTCAGTGACTATTTATTGACGTCTATTTTGTGTTGGGCATTGTTCTTAGAACAGTGCTTAGCACTGAGAATTCAATCGTGAGCAAAACAGATGAAGCCCCTCATGAATAATTGTGGGAAACAGAGATCTGGATGAAGTGTGGGAAGGCAACCATGTGAAAATCAGAAGGAAGAACATTCCAGCCTTGAGCAGGGCAAAGCTCAAGAGGCAAGAGCCTGGCTGCGGGGCCGGTGTGGCTGCAAAGAGTGAGCCAGGTTGAAACAAGGTCAGTGAGATGGTGCGGGAAGATGAGGATATGCAGGTCAGGTACAAAGAGTTTTATTGTAGTGGTGTCAGGTCTATTAATCAATATCACTTGGTTCTTTTTTTCTTTTTAGCCTCACCCGAGGATATGTTTTTATTGATTTTAGAGAGAGAGGAAGGGGGGAGAGGGGAAGAGATAGAGAGAATGAGAGAGAGAGAAATATTGATTGGTTGCCTCCTGTACAAGCTCTGACCAGGGATTGAACCTGCAACCTAGATATGTGCCCTGATCAGGAATCAAACCCGCAACCTTTTGGTGTACAGGAAGGTGCTCCAACCAACCGACCCACCCGGCCAGGGCAGTGGGTTCTGTTTTTTAAGTAACTTTGAATCTAGTAAGGAAGGCACACCTGTAATCTGGTAAATGTAGCCATTGCACTGAGCCAAAAGCTCTGTTATGGCTCTGGGGAGTGCAAGGGAAGGCATAGCACTTTTTTGTGTGCTCGTGGTGAAGGAGACCTCACAGAGGGGACTCTTCAGAGGTATATAGGAGTTTTTCAAGAATTGTGAAGGATCTGGGATTTTTATTCTGCTTGTGAGCTAATGAGTGAGCCCGTCACAGCTCCATGGGTTCTGTCAGAGACAGGAGTCCCCTGGGTCTGAGACAAAGGACTTCATTGCTCGCAGCACAGCAGGCAGCATGAGCTTCGTGTTAGCATTGGCTCCTTGCCTCCCAAGGTCTAGGGGGCTGAAGTGGAACGGCCCAGAGAGCTGCAGCACACAGTGGGCTTGCAGCACCGCTGAGGAACCTGGAGATTAGAAAACGCAATTATTTTTAAGATGGGGCTGCTAGCAAGCCTGCCGCACCTTTGCCCAGCAGGAAGACATGATCTTTATCCTACTGGCCAAGAAGCAAACCTTCCTTCTGCCTGGAGGAGGCTACTCTCTCTGTCTCCCAAGGCTGTTTGCTTTATGAACATCCTGGAAAAAAATAGTCCCGAACAAAAGCTGTGAGGCCTCAGCTCACAGGGCGTGCAGAAACATGAGACACCCCGGAGAGCCATCTCCCAGCAGAGTGCAGCTGCTGGGGCCGAGTTAGTAAACCTTAAACTTTTGACACTTGATGGGTTAGATGATTGTTGGAATAAATGTGCTAGATGTTCTGCTCAAGCTGTTGCTAGGACGTTAGCTGTTGCTTCCACTCTGATGGGTTTTTCGACTCGAGCTGCTGTTTTCCTCGAGTTTCTTCTCCGGGGGCCCAGTGTCCTCTGAGATGGGAGTCAGTTCTGTATTCTTGGGATAAGCTCTGATGCCAACACGTAATCCTTGGTACAAGAAGAGTGAAGCAATGCTCCTCCAGCTGCAAGGCCTAGGTTGGATGTTCTAACATGCTTTGCCTCTGGGCACTAGTGTACGCTGGGTCTTTGGGAACTATATCCCAGGACGTGCATGTCACATCTATATTTGTGCAGACATCAGGATGGGAGCAAAATGAAAGAAATGTGGCTTCAAAATCCAGTTCCAGCCTTACTAGCTGTGTGGATTTTTCCAGACTTCTTAACTCCTCTGGGGTTTAGTCTCTTCCTTGGCAAGATGAGAATGATTCCACCTCCCCGCCTCCCCCCTTCCTTGGCAAGATGAGAATGATTCCACCTTCCCCCTCCCCCCCTCCCCTGGGGGGTTTTGAAGATTAAATGAAATAAGGTATCTAAGGCTTAGAACTCTAAGTACATAGTTGGGATTCAAGATATTTAAATTGTTTCATTATCTCATTTAATCCTTGAAAAATACACACCCAACACTGAACTACATTTTGCTGATGAAGAAACGATAGCTCAGAGAGGATAAATAAGAGTATGGAAGTGTAAAATAAGGTCTTTGCTTTCCAGGAGTTTATCATCTATTTCAGATGATATGACCTCCTTGGAAACAATTATATGAAAATAAACCCAGGTAATGATTCAAACTTTATTAAAATGATATCATTTTGAGTACATTGGAAAAACGTTTCCCAACTATAATGCTCAGAAGACTCACTTGAAGAGCTTATAATTTGTAAATTGTCAAGCTCAGACCCAATAATTCTGGTTGGAGTCAGAAATCTACTATTCAATAGACCTGTGATTTCAGATGACTTTGTAATTAGTTGATGTGCGACCCACACAGACAGAAACAGGTTGAGGAATCTCCATCTGCAGCAACTTCCTGAAAGAGGCGGCCTTTGAGTTGGGTCCTAAAATCTGTGAATGAGCAAGGGGACAGGAGAGGGGGCTTTGAAAGGGGAAACAAGCCACAAACAGAGCTCAGAAGACAGGAAGGGATCATATTTGCAGAACGAACCATGTTAATACATATACATAGTAATTCACATTTATTGGTTTGGCTGGACTTTAATAAGATAGGTATTTTCTCATTTTCATGACCTTTTTCTTGCAAGAAACTTAATTAACAAACCTTTTCATTGCTTGAAGACCTTCTCTCCAGCAGCCCCACATCTCTTTGCTGAGCCCCACACTCTGGCGTATTTGGATATGGATATTCTATGTAAATTATGCAAAAGGAAAGCTCTAACAGTCAGGCAGGAATGAGTGTTCTCTTGATCAATGGCGAGGCAGCGTGCGAAGTCCCAGGAACTTAGGTGTCCCCGGATGGGCCATTTGGGACAGACTGAACTGAGAACTGGGACTTAAGGTGGCAGGCAAGGCCATGAGTTGAAAATAAATGCCCACCTTCCCCCTGCAGTGTGCTCTGTTTTGTGTCATCTTAATCAGAGGGGAGTTTCTTGTACAATATTAAAAATTAGTGGCCACGATTTAAAAAATTGAATTGTAAAAAATGGAATTTCTCATTTCTCTTGGAAAGTTGGACAATTGATATATCACTTGGGGTGCTTTTGTCTGCAAATCACAAATAAAACCTTACACTGGCTGAAGCCATAAACACACATTGCAGAGGTAGTTTCCAGGTGCGGCGTTTCAGGGGTGTCCTGGGCTCCGTGTAGCAAGATGGTGACAGCAGTTTCTGTCATTGCAGTAAGATACAGCTCTCTCTGGAGAAAGAGAGACTGCCTCTTCTTTCTTTGGAAGCCCAGGCACCACAGTAGCCTTTCTTCAAAGATGTCTCAGTGGCTAGAATTGGGTCACATGCCTATTCTTTTTTTTTTTTTATAATATTTTTTTTTTATTTTTCGCTAAAAGTATTACAAAGGGTATTACATAAGTGTCCTTCCAAGAATACGAATAAGATCAACTTACGGTGAGTCATGTAGGGGCAGGGCAGTTACATGGTCAAAGAAGGCGAGAATGGGCATTGGGAGGCAATCAATCATATCCAATACAACTTGTTATTATGGGCCTCATATTTCTTCTCTGCAAAAATTGTCCGGAGCTGTGTCTATGTTGCCTCTTACAGGGCTCAAGGAGTCTTCAATTTGCCACAGTCCTTCCCCAGATAGTATTTTATACCCCATTTGCCTCAACATTTACTCTACTTGCTTAGCTCTTGTAAGCATTTGGGTTTGGGACTCATATCCACGTCAGGGATGCCATACTTTCGTTAAGTGGCGTTCCCATCTACATCAACTGGCATGCTTGGATTATCAATCAGGCTGATTGTTTATTTGCTCTTCTCTCCCTTTGCCCATTATTAGATACTGCTTCTCAACCTTCCACAAGGATTGGTGTCTTATTTCCTCCTGTGGCCAGCTTCCCCCCCTCATATCTTACTTTTGGTGATGTACTGATCCTGTGGCCGCCAGGAAAACCCCAGCAAAAGCCCTTGGTCCCATTCACACTGCTGTGAAAAAGTCTTCAAGAATTTGAGTCTTAACAAAGCTGCCTCCCTAATGAACTAGTCTTGGCGAAGAGAGAAAACATACAGTGTCAATCTTGGCTAGTGACAGGATGCAATTAACCCAGGATCAAATTACAGCAAGATGGATGGGGCCAGATGGTCCTGTTATCCTAACAAAGGGATTAAGTGCCCTTCAGAAGGGAGGCACTTTTCTGTGTTGAGCTCTAGAACGAAAAGAGACAGGGGTAAACTCTTCACCGTTTCCAAACAGATATTATAGAGCAGGGAAACTAGCCAATGATGTTTTAAATCACCATTCCAGTTCTTAATTGGTGTCTGGTAAGGCACACATACATACACAGTCAGCTTCGATCGTTCTGGAAGCGGCAGCTACTAGAAAATTCTAGGTTGAAAATGTCTTAATCATGAAAGACCTCTGTTAGGAAATTTAGAATCTTAAATACCGTGGGGGCACATAATGTAAAGAAAGCCTGTGGAATAAGTTCATTCTTTCAAAAAGGATTTTTAAAGTTCTCATACACATGTCTAAGGGTTAGGGATATCACAACAAGCAATTTGGAAAATGTCTTTGCTCTCTTTGGATTATATCTGAAAGAGAGAGTTAATAAACAACACATAGAAAATATGATTTCAGAGGGATGGGTGCTACAAAGAAAATGAGAAAAGCCATGTGTTGTACAGAGACAGGGGGATAGAAGTAGGCATTGGTGTGCTGGTAAAAATTCAACCACTGGTTCTCTGGTGGGGGAACTGTCATTTGTAGTGTTTGCCAATTTCTTTGGTGTAAATACTCCCACCGTGGCTGATTTCAAGTGACTGACATGTCTAGGAGTTGGGAAGAGATGCCCACAGTGTAAACCAGTTCCAGACCTCGGGGAGTGTCTATAGTACTTTCAGAGAGGGCTGTGAGGCAAGGCCTCTGAGAGAGTGATGTTTGAGCCAAGATGTGAGTGAGGAGGAGCTGGCCATGAGAAGGAAGAGCTTTCCAGGCAGAATGGACGTGTAAGTACAAAAGTCCCGAAGTCCACAAATCCAGTATGTTCTCCAGAGGAAATGAGGATGCGGAAGGACAAGATGACAGAAATGGAAAACATGCTGAGATAACGGACATGGGCAGCGGCTAAGTCATGTAGCGCCTTGAAGACTATGGAAAGCTGTTTAGATTCTGTTATAAATGTAATGGGAAATTGTATTAGGTTTAAGCAGGTGATCAACTATCAGTTTATGTTTTCATGGAAGGGATTCAGTGTATGGGTGCCCCATAGCAGAAGATGAAGAAAAATACTAGCTTTTTCTTTAGATCTTGCAGTCCATGTATTGATTTATTTCCATTCTCTCAAGGAAAAAGCTGTATGGGAACCCATTAGAACATGGCTGGCACACGGTAAGCACTGGATAAATGTTAATTATTGTTGCTACTGTGCTGGATTAATTTGGAGGTGTGTCTCAGGGAAGAAGAGCAACATATCAATAGTACTGCATGGATTATACAGTGAGGGCATCACTGATTAGGGATTGCAGTGGGCACAGACATGTTGCTGAAGATGTGGTTAGATCTGGTCACCTCCTCCAGCTTTTGAAACTTAGTTCAGGTTCAATAGATTACCAGGTTGACACCTATTCCTCAGGAATGAGTGTTGCCCAGACCATAAACCATGCATGACCCTTAATTATAGTACATTTGCTCATTTATTCATTTCCTCTGTTCAGGGACTCATGTTTAGCCACCAAAGCAGATACCATCTGAAACCTTCACACAGGACAGTGTAGGTGCAAAAGTATGAAAGACAGATTCCTTGTGGGTTTTTCCTTTTTGCTATTGTTGATGTCTTCCCCTCTTTCCTTCACTCCCTAGTACAGTGGTTCTCAACCTTCTGGCCCTTTAAATACAGTTCCTCATGTTGTGACCCAACCATAAAATTATTTTCGTTGCTACTTCTTAACTGTAATGTTGCTACTGTTATGAATCATAATGTAAATATCGGATGCAGGATGGTCTTAGGCGACCCCTGTGAAAGGGTCGTTCGACCACCAAAGGGGTCACGACCCACAGGTTGAGAACCACTGCTCTAGTAGGTGGGAATCGTTTAAAAGAGGAATGTAGGAATACGATTATTTGTCCTAAAAACATTGCTTATATCAGCAAACAGAACTGACTGAGTGCCCGCTACATATTTGTTCAGAGTGCCAAATAATTTGTATACTTAGCGAAACTTCATAACAGTTCTCCGAGGTAGGGTATTGTTACGTTGGTTTTATAGATGAAGAAACAGATGCTCAGACAAGGTGAGGAGCTGCCCCATGACTGGATCGCGGTGGAACCAGGATTCACGCTGGTTCCTGTACTTTCCAGAGCCTCTGGCCCCGACCCTAAAATCCTTCATAGAAAATGCACAGCTTTGTAGCCATTTCCCTATGTTTTCTGAACTTTGTTCTTTGCATTGCGCTTCTTTTCTTCTTGCTGCCACTCCTTAGTTCCAGGTCCCTGGGGGCTGTCCTGACATCTTCCCCAGGGGGTTTGTATATCAGTGTCTCCTACCCCAGGCCATCTTATGAACAGCTATCAACTGAACGTGTTAAAGGGAAGCTCTAGCCACGTGTACGTTGACTTAGAAACCTCAGTGGCTCCTCATTTTGTGACGAGCAACCCGCTCAGCCTGGCTTTCTAAGTTCTGGCAAAGAGCTTGAACTTCCACAAATAAAGGACTGAGCACATTTTTGTGCCACGGAGTGTCAGCTGCTGCCTGACCCTGCATCTCATGGTCCTCTGTGTGCTCCCTCTCTCAACACCCACCTTAGAGTTTGTGTCCCTCTGTAGACAGTATGAATTGGCATTATGCTACATGAAATGAAATCTAATCTAATCTAATCTAATCTAATCTAATCTAATCTAATCTAATCCAATCTGTTTTAAGACCACATCTGAGAGCTGGTAGGAAATCCAACTCTATCATGTACACCCCGCCCCCTCCCCCCCCCCTGCCCCGGAGAATCCTACCTCTCTTTATGACAGTGAAAAAGCAGCAGGGTTTATGACTTTCCCCCAAAGCAGTCTCTCAGTCTATAGTCTCTCTCTGTGGAGCTGTTGCTCCTGGCCCAGGTGACCAGAGGAAGGGTGCAGCACTGCTCCTTCAATACTAAGCTTGGGGAAAGGGCTTGGTCTGGCTTATAAACAGTCAGGGTACAATGGTGGCTAAGAACATCAGCTCTGGGTTTCAACTTCCCAGGTCAAGCCTGGCTCCAGCATTTATAGTCACAGGCTCATAGACAACTCCTGTGCCTCGGTCTTCTCCATCTGTAAAGTGGACTCTCAGTGCTGTCTCCTCATGCCCTTATTATGGGGACTAATAATAGGAATAAAGGACTTAGAACAATGCTTGGCAGGTAGTAAGTGGTTAATAAACGTTTATTTCCCCCCATCCAGGGCCCTGACCTCACTGGAGCTATTGTGAGGTCTGTGAGGGCATTACCCATGTCAGAGGCTTCAACATTCCCCAAGGCGGGGCCTCCCATCTAGCCAGCCTTTAGGCGCCTCCCCCAATGGACTGTCAGTTAGGTGACTCGTGGTGGCTCAACATCTCCCAGTGTCAGTTTTCTCATCTGTAAAATGGGGCTGGCAAGGTAACGTGCACAGTGTTGGGAAGGTCCTTTACACGTTTAATACTGATATTAGCTTATAAGGAATGTTAGGCTCACATTAGGCAAGAATATCATATGCTTAGCTGTGTCCAGTGTGTAGAAAGAGCTCAGTTAATGTCAGCTATCGCCGTTATTATCATCATCACATCTGCCCCCACACAGCATGCTGATTGAACACTGCAATGATTAATACATTTTGGGTAATTAGTGCAATTAATTTGAGAAACACCAAGAACAAAACAGGGGGCTTAATTCAAAGACAGTACTTTGCCAGAAGTTTGCTGTATATTCAATTCTTCTCTAAAAAACCATTTCTTAATAGTTGATTCCCATGGTTTTGCAGTTAATAATATCTAAATATATTAAAAATATGCCTCAGAGGGCTGTCCAAGTGATATAGGATTTTGATCAACCTTTACTTGTGCTGGGAATGAATTGATTCAGTTTAAATACTTTGTCTAAAAGTTATTTGGCTTGGAAAATACCAATCTAATTCCCTCACAAGTAAGAAAATTATAAAGAGAGAGATCTAATCAGTGAGTAGAATATAGCCTCAGAAAATGTGTATCAGCATACCTTAACGAAAGCGGAATAAATCTTGGAACTTTAATATCCCCCTTTCTTGGACCTAAATAGGCCCCTTTGGAAAACTATTTTATTGTTTCTCATTAAATTAGAATTGTGCTGAGGTGCCACTATCTACCGTTTCCTATTATTATTAATGTAAAAAAAAATCACTGCATATTCAGCATTTCCCCAGTTAAAGCCATCAGAAAACCCTCCCCACACTCATGCTTAAACTCGGACTCATTTTTAAACAAAGTCCCTTTTATTTTTTTGTTTACATCTGCATTTAAAGATAGCAATCCTTCCTGGTGACAATTAAGGAAATTTAATACATGGGGTTAGTCCTAATCCATTACCTTAACAGCTCCTGCCGAAGAAGCATGGAAAGAGTTACAGAGGCAAGAAGCACCTCGTTAACCTCAGGAGGAAGCGGTGATCTCGGGAAACAGAACGTGGGAAGCATCATTTTTCAAAACAGGGCTGGTTTGATAGTACATTAGAGAGATGCGCTTCAACTTTTGATCCATCAGGAGATGGAAGGTGTCTTTGCCGAAGCAGCCGTAACAGAATGCCATAGACCGGGCGGCATGTAAACAACAGAAAGGAATTACAGTTCAGAGGCTGAAGTCCAAGATCAAGAGGCTGAAGTCCCTTTGATTTGGTTCAGGCGAGAGCCCCCTTCCTGCTTTGCAGGTGACTGTCTCTCCTTGTGTCCTCACGTGACAGGGAGAAGTGGCTCTCTGGCCTTTTCTCCCAAGGGCATTAATCCCATCGGGAGGGCTCCATCCTCATGACCTGATCACCCCCCACCTTCAGGAACCGTCACCTGGGGGCTTAGATTTCAACCTAAGAATTTCAAGGGGAGACGAACATTCAGTCCACAGCCGGAGGCTACCCGAGCGTGGATACTGAAGTTCTGGAACGCTGCTGCCATACAGCATTTCCCCCAAATGCTATGCTGCAGTGTTCCATCTTGATTCATTCATGAAACACACTGAGTGACAGCAGAGGCCGACCAGCCACACTGGCCCAGAGGCGTGTGATGGTTGGGTCTAGATGGCGGTGCCTAGTGGAGCCTCAATGAGACGAGGCATCCATCTCCAGTCTCCCTTCCTATTTCCAGTAGCTTCTGGGCTACTGGACAGAGTTTTCAATTTCTGCATAAAAAGCATCGATCATGTACGTACAATAGCTAAGAGACTATGTTAGGACATAGCCTCCAGTTACCAAAGACACAGAGAGAGCCGTTGACAGATCATCCGTGCCACTCAGAGTCAATGTCAGAGCCCGCATAAAGGCATCCAGCCCCTACACCACACCCTCTCCCCCCACCCTTACCATATCGCCAACTGCTTTTTGCTTTGCTCACTCCATACCAGTCACATGGGGCCTCTTGCTATTGCTTCCCATGGCACTTCCTCACCTCCTTCTGGGTTTTGTTTAAACCCTACCATGTCAGGGTGACAACCCAACATACTAGACATCTAACTCATTTATTCATTCATTGTCGATTGCTTCCAAATTAGACTGGAAGCTACACGAGGGCCGCACCGGGTCTTACCTCTGTCCTTCCAGCACCTACAACGGTAAACAATGAGTGACCATGATATGAGCCACAAGAGGCCCAGGATGCTCTGGGATCCACAGAAACTCAGTGGGGCTGGAGCCCAGAGCCTGAGGTGGGATGGGGAGAGATGAGTGTGGAGTGGTGAGGGTTGTGGACTCGGACCAGGGACAGGAAGGGCCATGAAAAGACGGGAGACCAGATGCAGAAGAGGGAGAGGGTTAATTACTAGGGTTGTTTTGTACTCTGCTCTTTTGCAAATTAAAATAGTATATGTAGCGATTAATTTCCATGAATCTGAGAATCAGGCTTTTCTAAAAATTAAAAAGTTCTAAAGCCTGTGTTTAAATAGAATTTTACTCAACTTCTAAGCTGCAGTTTATTTGGATGCTCCTTAGGGGACTGACTTCATTTCAAGCAGCTTGAGGCCTTAGAGCAGTGGTTCTCAACCTTCCTAATGCCGCGACCCTTTAATACAGTTCCTCATGTTGTGGTGACCCCCACCCACAAAATTATTTTAGTTGCTATTTCATAACTGTAATGTTGCTACTGTTATGAATCGTAATGTAAATATCTGATATGCAGGATGTATTTTCATTGTTACAAATTGAACTAATTATAAGCATAGTGATTAATCACAAAACAATGTGTAATTATATATGTGTTTTCCAATGGTCTTAGGCGACCCCTGTGAAAGGGTCGTTTGACCCCCAAAGGAGTCGAGACCCACAGGTTGAGAACCGCTGCCTTAGAGAGTCAACCAAAGAGGAAGGGAAGGAAGAGGCAGAGCCAGCCTGAACCACGTGGCCTTAGGAGGTGACCTAACCTCCCGGAACCTTTCTTCCCATCTGCAAAATGGGATTGAATCTACCTACCACCCAAGCCATGGGGAGCATTAAGTTAAAAAAAGAAACCTGTCACATGCCTTCGGGTGTAGGAGGCACTGAAGACATGGAAGCCATATTTATGAAAGCAGTCGTGCATTTTGTTAATGACTATGCAAATGAATGCATCTTATTTTTAAGAATGTTAAAGGCTGACTTACCTTTGACAAGGAAAAATATAACTAAAAGGGTAATATTGTAGCTTTTTCTGTCTTTTTTTTGTTGCTTCCGAAGCATGCTGCTGAATAAAACATAAAATGTATAATATATCATATATGCAATAATATACAAGTACTTGCATTTTTCTTATTAGCATTTCGTAGGGCTATATTTTATTGCATTAGGTGTCGATATGGCAATGGCTGGTGTAGAGCATATGGAGCCAGTCCTACTGGCTGCATTGCGTGTACTTCCCTAGTGCTGGTGTAAGTTGCCGCTTTGGTCGAAGTGTAGTCTTGAGTCCCACCGATGCCGGGCCTCCCCCTTTTGAGGAGTCCGGTGGGCTCTGCAGGAGAATGGGGCGAGCACCTCAGCATGTTTGAAACCTGTGAGGACTATGGATCACACTTTATTTAATATATGCAGCATGTAAATACGTTTCAGGGGCATAAAAGCTTCAAAACTAAACGAAAAGGAAAATTTAATAACCGACCGATTTCCAGATTGTGCACTAAATAATCTGCTTTTCATCCTAAGAAAGGGGAAGAGGAAGGCAGCGTTGAATAGACACATATAACAAATTAAAATCCAGTATCGAGGGGGCGTAAATCACATTTCGTGAACCGAACAATGTGGTTTTCATCAGATCTCCCCCGGCCGCCCTGCCGGGAGCTTGCGCATAATTCAACCAATTGTAAAACAGGAAGACGCTCCAACAAGGGGCAGGAGACAGCACCCAGTCCAGGGCTCCTCCCAGGGTCTGTCCAGCCCCTATCCGTGGATAATATCACCTGTCAAATGAGAAGTTTGGGACTATGTGTCTCCCCCCGCCCCCCACCCGCCTAAAAGAAGAAAAGGGTGTGAAAGGAAATCAGACATTTGCATAACTGTGACTATCTTCGCCTTTAAAGAAGAGAAGGTACCAGGGTGCACAGAGCAGAGGTCCGGTGTGCCAGGATCCAGCCCCAGGGGTCCAAGGGTTCCCAAAGGTGTGGACGGAGTCGGCGAAGAATGTTTTACACGGAGACAGCGTTCAGAACTCTCTAGCTCTCTTTAGTCTCCGTGGATCTTCCTGTGCCTGGCTGAGGCCACAGAGAAAGATCCTGAGGCAAGCTGAGCCTTTATTTTTATAGTCAGAGGTAAACAAGATAGTGGTTTCCAGAGTTACACTGTTCTTGTGAGTTTCACTTGTTTTTGTTCTTGTTCTTGCTGCACTTCCCTCAGCCCATTAGCTTCCCAGATAAGATCTAGAGAGGTCATAAGGTCAAGCCTAATTATGCTTAAGAGGACTGTGCCTTCTAAGCTGGGACTTGTTTGTGACTTTGCCAACAGGTCAGTCCCAGGCTTAATCCTATATCGGCTCCCCATACCGGCGGGGGTGACTTCGGCCGCTAAGGGACGTATGACAATGTCTGGAGACACTTTGGGTTGTCCCAGCTGGGCAGGTGCTACTGGCATCTAATGGGGAGAGGCCAGGGAAGCTGGTAGACATCCCACAGCACACAGACAGCCCCTGCCCCAAACATCAATAGGGCCAAGAGCAAGAAACCCTGGTGTAGAGGTTTCAACTCTTACCTGGTGCTGACTTTGCGATTTTACTCACACGACTGAGTCAGCTAAAGTCCTAGGGGTGATGACGCGGTGTTTCTGTTGGAGGCCCAATGCTCCATGGTCCTCAGGAAGCGATGCCCCTGGTGTGAACGCCCTGTGTCCTCCTCCCTCCTCCGCTCTGGCTTCTTTGTGTTTGACGTGAGGCCACTGAAGTGTGCAGGTCTCTGACGAGTTGGTTTCTCCCAGTGTGAGAACCGTGGTCTCTGCCTCGGTGGGTAAGAACTTA